>NC_134353.1:949183806-949348425 GCF_048569485.1 Anomaloglossus baeobatrachus | reverse complement strand
CACACCACACGGCCCCACACACACACACACACACGGCCCCACACACACACACACACACGGCCCCACACACACACACACACACGGCCCCACACAAACACGGCCCCACACACACACGGCCCCCACACACCACACGGCCCCACACACACACACACACGGCCCACACACACACCACACACACACACGGCCCCCACACACACACGGCCCCACACACACACGGCCCCCCACACACACACGGCCCCACACACACACGGCCCCACACACACACGGCCCCACCACACACACGGCCCACACACACACACCACACACACGGCCCCACACACACGGCCGGCCCCACACACACACACACACGGCCCCACACACACACACACACGGCCCACACACACGGCCCCACACACACACGGCCCCACACACACACGGCCCCACACACACGGCCCCACACACACACCACACACACGGCCCCCCCACACACACGGCCCCACACCACACGCCCACACACACGGCCCCCACACACACACGGCCCCCACACACAGGCCCCACACACACGGCCCCACCACACACACGGCCCCACACACACGGCCCCACACACACGGCCCCACACACGGCCCACACACACGCCCCACACACACGGCCCCCACACACACACGGCCCCACACACACACCCACACACGGCCCCACACACACACACGGCCCCACACACCACACACGGCCCCACACACACACGGCCCCACACACACGGCCCCACACACACGGCCCCACACACGGCCCACACACACGGCCCCACACACACGGCCCCACACACACGGCCCCACACACACACACACACACGGCCCCACACACACACACACGGCCCACACACACACACACACGGCCCCACACACACACGCCCCACACACACACGGCCCCACACACACACACGGCCCCACACACACGGCCCCACACACACGGCCCCACACACACGGCCCCACACACACGGCCCCACACACACGGCCCCACACACACGGCCCCACACACACACGGCCCACACACACGGCCCCACACACACACACGGCCCCACACACACGACACACACGGCCCCACACACGACACACACACGGCCCCACACCACACACACGGCCCCACACACACACGGCCCCACACACCCACACACGGCCCCACACACACGGCCCCACACACACGGCCCCACACACACGGCCCCACACACACGGCCCCACACACACACACACACACGGCCCCACACACACACACACAGACGGCCCCACACACACACACACAGACGGCCCCACACACACACACACACACGGCCCCACACACACACACGGCCCCACACACACACACACGGCCCCACACACACACACACGGCCCCACACACACACACACGGCCCCACACACACACACACGGCCCCACACACACACACACGGCCCCACACACCCACACACGGCCCCACACACACGGCCCACACACACACAGACGGCCCCACACACACGGCCCCACACACACACGGCCCCACACACACACGGCCCCACACACACACACACGGCCCCACACACACACACACACACGGCCCCCACACACACACACACACGGCCCCACACACACACACACACACGGCCCCACACACACACACACGGCCCCACACACACACACACACGGCCCCACACACACACACACGGCCCCACACACACACACACGGCCCACACACACACACACACGCCCCACACACACACACACACGGCCCACACACACACACACACGGCCCCACACACACACACACACGGCCCCACACACACACACACACGGCCACCCACACACACACGGCCCCACACACACACGGCCCCACACACACACGGCCCCACACACACACACGGCCCCACACACACACACGGCCCCACACACACACACACGGCCCCACACACACACACGGCCCCACACACACACACGGCCCCACACAGCACACACACACGGCCCACACACACACACACACACGGCCCCACACACACACACACGGCCCCACACACACACACACGGCCCCACACACACACCACGGCCCCACACACACACACACGGCCCCACACACACACACACACGGCCCCACACACACACACACACACGGCCCCACACACACACACACGGCCCCACACACACACACACACACGGCCCCACACACACACACACACACGGCCCCACACACACACACACACACGGCCCCACACACACACACACACACACGGCCCCACACACACACACACACACGGCCCCACACACACACACAGGGCCCCCCTTTGCCCCCACCAAACGTGCAGCGTCACCCCCTGCCCAGTGCGCCCCCAAGAGAGAGACTGCACGTCGGGGGGGGGGGGGCTCGCAGGGAGAGAGAGGCTGCACATCGGGGGGGGGGGGGCTCGCAGGGAGAGAGAGGCTGCACGTCGGGGGGGGGGGGGCTCGCAGGGAGAGAGAGGCTGCACGTCGGGGGGGGGGGCTCGCAGGGAGAGAGGCTGCACGGGGGGGGGGGGCTCGCAGGGAGAGAGAGGCTGCACGTCGGGGGGGGGGGGCTCGCAGGGAGAGAGAGGCTGCCACGTCGGGGGGGGGGGGGCTCGCAGGGAGAGAGAGGCTGCACGTCGGGGGGTGGCTCGCAGGGAGAGAGAGGCTGCACGTCGGGGGGGTGGCTCGCAGGGAGAGAGAGGCTGCACGTCGGGGGGGTGGCTCGCAGGGAGAGAGAGGCTGCACGTCGGGGGGGGGGGCTCGCAGGGAGAGAGAGGCTGCACGTCGGGGGGGGGGCTCGCAGGGAGAGAGAGGCTGCACGTCGGGGGGGGGGGGGGCTCGCAGGGAGAGAGGCCCCGCGAGAGCCCCCACAACACGCACCACTGCCCCGCGAGAGCCCCCACAACACGCACCACTGCCCCGCGAGAGCCCCCACAACACGCACCACTGCCCCGCGAGAGCCCCCCACAACACGCACCACTGCCCCGCGAGAGCCCCCACAACACGCACCACTGCCCCGCGAGAGCCCCCACAACACGCACCACTGCCCCGCGAGAGCCCCCACAACACGCACCACTGCCCCGCGAGAGCCCCCACAACACGCACCACTGCCCCGCGAGAGCGCACAACAACACGCACCACTGCCCCGCGAGAGCGCACAACAACACACACCAATGCCCCGCGAGAGCGCACAACAACACACACCAATGCCCCGCGAGAGCGCACAACAACACACACCAATGCCCCGCGAGAGCGCACAACAACAAGCACCACTGCCCCGCGAGAGCCCACAACAACAAGCACCACTGCCCCGCGAGAGCCCACAACAACAAGCACCACTGCCCCGCGAGAGCCCACAACAACAAGCACCACTGCCCCGCGAGAGCCCACAACAACAAGCACCACTGCCCCGCGAGAGCCCACAACAACACGCACCACTGCCCCGCGAGAGCCCACAACAACACGCACCACTGCCCAGCGAGAACCCCCCAAACGTGCAGCGTCGCCCTCCGCGAGCCCCCCCCCCCCCTTAAACATGCAGCGTCACCCCCTGGCCACTGCGATTCCCCCAAACATGAAGCGTCACCCCCCTAGCCACTGCGAGCCCCCCCAAACATGCAGCGTCACCCCCTGGCCACTGCGAGCCCCCCAAACGTGCAGCGTCATCCCCTGGCCACTGCGAGACCACCAAACGTGCAGCGTCACCCCCCTGGCCAGTGTGAGCCCCCCAAACGTGCAGCGTCACCCCCTGGCCAGTGCGAGCCCCCCCAAACGTGCAGCGTTCGCACCGCGGCCAGTGCGAGCCCCCCAAACGTGCAGCGTCGCACCGCGGCCAGTGTGAGCCCCCCAAACGTGCAGCGTCGCACCGCGGCCAGTGCGAGCCCCCCCAAACGTGCAGCGTCGCACCGCGGCCAGTGCGAGCCCCCCCAAACGTGCAGCGTCACCAACCCGGCCAGTGCCATCCCCCCAAACGTGCAGCGTCGCCCCCCGGCCAGTGCGAGCTCCCCAAACGTGCAGCGTCGCACCGCGGCCAGTGCGAGCCCCCCAAACGTGCAGCATCGCCCCCCGGCCAGTGCGAGCCACCTCAAACGTGCAGCGTCGCCCCCCGGCCAGTGCCATCCCCCCCCTAACGTGCAGCGTCGCACCCCCGGCCAGTGCAAGCCCCCCCAAACGTACAGTATCATCCCCTGCTCCGTGTAACCCCCCATAAGACACTTACCTTATTGAAGCCTGAGACATACACGAGCTGCAGCCCCCAACACAGACAGGAGACACTGCTCTGTGCCCCCAACATCCAGGCTGAGACCCCAGAGCTATAACTAATGAGGAAACGCTGACTCTTCTCCACCTCAGGGTCAGGATCCTCCGCTCTGCACAGAGGAGTCCAGCACTGCCGCTTCCCGCCCACAGATCTGCAGACTGCACGGCACTGAGGAGGCTCCGCCTTTTCCGGTGACATCATGATTTCATGAAATCACTCCTCCCACCTCAAAAAATCAACTCTGATCTAGCCTCTACCCAGGGGGCTCTGCTGGGCGGGAGGATGGAGCAGAGCTGTGTGTGTGTGTGTGTGTGTGTGTGTGTATATGTATATGTGTTGTATCTCTACGAAGGACTTTGATGCTCTGTATCTTTAAGGAAAGAAGAGAAGTCCTTCACCAGCCGTCCTGAGGAAACTGTGCACCAAAGCACCGCAGAGTGGAGAGGAACGGTCCTGTGAACTGTTCTGTGCATGTGCACTTGGCTGCAGCGGTTAGGGAATAGTATAGGCCTCAGTAGGCAGCGTGCGGTGTAGGGTTCCCTCTAGGGGAGGCCAGTCAGGTTAGTGGTCACACGGAAAAAACTGTGGAAAAACAAGCGCATAGGGTCTTACCCCAATATGTGAGGGGTGGGGGTGGGGGAGTAAAACTACTCACCAGATGTAGTTGTGAGAAGCCACAACTACTGTAATCGCTATGTATCACACAATCCAAGGCTGCAGCCACCAAAACGGTAGATAACAGAGAGCACAAGAGAGTGGTGTTTAATGCCGCGCCAATAGATCACTTCAGATGATGTTCAGACCAGTGTTACTTTATTGTTTTCCAGGTCAACGCGTTTCTGGGGCATCTGCCCCCTTCATCAGGACCACCAAAGAAACAGATAACATCCAATCACTTGGATTGGATGTTATCTGTTTCTTTGGTGGTCCTGATGAAGGGGGCAGATGCCCCAGAAACGCGTTGACCTGGAAAACAATAAAGTAACACTGGTCTGAACATCATCTGAAGTGATCTATTGGCGCGGCATTAAACACCACTCTCTTGTGCTCTCTGTTATCTAGGTTAGTGGTCACAGCAGAGTTGTTTACTGTAATCTATCGTCTGTTTGTTGTTATATATGTAGCGCCCCCTGAGCCACTCAGGACACTACTAGGTACTACATCCTCACCAGGATGCAGGGCCTACCCCCAGGGACCTGGCACACCAGTGCCAGTAACAACTGCACACACCAAAATACCAATTCCCACTCAACACCAGGGGTAATTGGATAGTCACATACCAGAGGGATGGCTACCTAGAGGGTGGAGCCAGTCCAGGGGACTAGACAACCTAGTGGGAGGGGACAGAGAGCAGTCAAGTTGAGAGAGTCAAGTAGTAGACAGGGAAGTGGAAAGATGTGCCTTGAGCTGGGTCGTGTAATGGTGACCCGGGAGAGTGATAGCCAGGGTAGGTACACCCGAGTACCCAGGGGCAGACTGGCCCACCAGAAGGTCAGGAGAGCCCCCAGTGGGCCCCTGCTATTGATGGCCATGCCCCCTAGGCCATGCCCCCTACCCCCCTGGGCCCCTATGGATATGTGTGAGAGGCCCCCCTGGCTGGTAATTTCACTAATCATATCGGCACATTTCCGATATGATTAGTGACAATCCCATTCCCTCTGCAGCGGCAAGCAGGGAGAGCGATCTGCCTGCTGTCACTGTCAGTGCCGCTCTAACTTCTCTGTGCAGTGACACTGCAGGAGGAGGCAGTCTCAGAGCAATGACTGCTTCCTTCCTGTGCAGGTGACTGCAGCATCGCGCTGCGGAGGACGGACCCGGTGTCGCCCCACGCCAGGCTGCAGGAGCAGCAGCACGTGAGTATAGAAGGCGGGGGCCCCGGGGGGGCGGGTTTGCCCGGGGGTGTGTGCGGGGGGGCTCTTTACCTCACCAGTCACCTGCCTGGGGCCAGCCCCAGGCCAGGGGTCCCCAGGCAGTGCTCCAGCCGCCTCCACCATCCCATCTGTCCTGCTGCTGCGAGCTTGTAGTGCAGCTGTCCCCTGACAGTATGGTGCCCACAGGCAGCTCCCAGGCCACAGGGCATCACGGGCCTGAGTGGGCCCCGGCCCCCGTGATCTCTATGTACGTCCCTGAGTGGGCCCCGTGATCTGTATGCACGCCCGAGTGGGCCCCCGTGATCTGTATGTACACCCCTGAGTGGGCCCCCTGACCCCTGATGATCTCTTTTTACGTCCCTGAGTGGGCCCCATGATCTGTATGAACACCCCTGAGTGGGCCCCCTGATGATCTCTATGCATGCCCCTGAGTGGGCCCATGATCTGTATGTACGCCTCGGAGTGGGCCCCGTGATCTCTATGCACTCTCCTGAGTGGGCCTCCGTGATCTGTTTATATGCATCGGGGGCAGGGGCGGGTTGGGCCGGGGGGCAATTTCCCCCTGGGATGGGGGCTTAGCAGCTATGTGTGGGGCCTCCCGCCCTTTGTTGCATTAAATGCCGCCACTGTGTTTAAACTAGTCCAAGTGCCGGCCCATTATGCACCATTTGATGTCTGTAGCCACAGTATAGTATATCTTATTCTGAATACTGGCTGTGCTGGTGGGCAGTGTAGTGCATAATGAAACTGCCCCAGACTGTGCAGCAAGGGGTTAACCCCAATGCTGTTTTTTGTCCAGCCCCTCTCCTGTCCAGGCCTTGCTCTTCCTGTGTTTGGGAGGGGACTCCGTCCTGGCCCCTCCCGAATTCCCAATCCCACCTATAGGGTGTAATTTCTACCTATATATTGGGGTCTGGGCCGGTGTCCGGCCTCTTCCCCTGGTATCCCAGGATCCGGAGCAGCTCTGCCTGGTGGAAGCAGGAGAAACCCGATGGACCTTCACATCCTTGAGACGCTGCAGGCCCATGCGTGGCATGAAGGTTAGGGATGACTGGCTCGTTTATTTGCAGAGCTCAGCTCTCCTCAGTTACAGCTAGGGGCTATGTTGCAGAGCCCTGCAGCACCTGCCGGGGAAGTGTTTCTTCTCCTAGGTGCTTCCCTCGGGCCCCTGCCCCACGTGCAGGGCCGTATTTGCCACTAGGCACCCGTGGTCCCGTGCCTAGGGCGGCACGTTGCGGGGGGCGGCACTTTCTGGCAGCAAAAAAAAAAAAAAAATATATATAATTTTTTTTTTTTTTTTTTTTACATCCCCGCCCCCTGTCCCTCCCTCCGTTACACTCGGCTGTGTTCGGGGGGGGGGTTGGGAGGGAGGACAGGCGCACCTCTGCTGTCTATTTAAATACATGGCGGGCGCCAGGCATAGTGAGCTGACTAACCCCGGAAGTTCCATGGCCTGCACTTCCGGGGTCAGAGGCGCGCGGGCGCGACAGTCAGCTCACTGCCCCATGCTGCAGCGTCCAATCCTGCAGATGACACACGCCGCGGAGGAGGACGCGTCTGCAGCTGGAGCAAGCCAGAAGAGGAGCCAGCCAGAGCAGGGCGGCGGGCACCGGAGTAGGTAAGGCAGAGGCAGAGCCTAGAATGTATGGGCTCCTTACAGGTTAGTTGATGATCGTTGCAAATTGCGATGCCTCTTTTTGTCCACTGTAATCATGCAAAGGGAGGCTGGGGGGAGAGAGGCTGAGTCTAGGGGAGGCTGGGAAGAGAGAGAGGGTGGGGGGAGGCTGGGAAGAGGGGGAGGCTGGGAAGAGAGAGAGGGTGGGGGGAGGCTGGGAAGAGGGGGAGGCTGGGAAGAGAGAGAGGGTGGGGGGAGGCTGGGAAGAGGGGGAGGCTGGGAAGAGAGAGAGGGTGGGGGGAGGCTGGGAAGAGGGGAAGGCTGGGAAGAGAGAGAGGGTGGGGGGAGGCTGGGAAGAGAGGGAGGCTGGGAAGAGAGAGAGGCTGGGGGGAGGCTGGGAAGAGAGAGAGAGGCTGAGGCTGGGAAGAGAGAGGCTGGGAAGAGAGAGGCTGAGGGGAGGCTGGGAAGAGAGAGAGGCTGAGGCTGGGAAGAGAGAGAGACTGAGACTGGGGGGAGGCTGAGAAGAGAGAGGCTGAGGCTGGGGGGAGGCTGGGAAGAGAGAGAGGCTGAGACTGGGGGGAGGCTGGGAAGAGAGAGAGGCTGGGAAGAGAAAGAGGCTGAGGCTGGGGGGGAGTCTGGGAAGAGAGGGAGGCTGAGGCTGGGGGGAGAGAGGCTGAGGCTGGGGGGAGAGAGAGGCTAAGGCTGGGGGGAGAGAGAGGCTAAGGCTGGGGGGAGAGAGAGGCTGAGGCTGGGGGGGAGGCTGGGGGGAGAGAGAGAGGCTGAGGCTGGGGGGAGAGAGAGGCTGAGGCTGGGGGGAGAGAGAGGCTAATGCTGGGGGGAGAGAGAGGCTGAGGCTGGAGGGAGAGAGAGGCTGAGGCTGGGGGGAGAGAGAGGCTGAAGCTGGGGGGGAGGCTGGGAGAAGAGAGGCTGATTCCGGGGGAGGCTGGGAGGGGGGAGGCTGATGCTGAGGGAGGCTGATGCTGAGGGAGGCTGATGCTGGGGGAGGGGGAGGGTGAGGCTTGGAGGAGGGAAGCTTATGCTGAGGGAGGCTGAGGGAGGAGGGAGGCTGAGGGAGGAGGGAGGCTGAGGCTGAGGGAGGAGGGAGGCTGAGGCTGGGGGAGGAGGGAGGCTGAGGCTGGGGGAGGCTGATGCTGGGGGAGGCTGGGAGGAGAGAGGCTGATGCTGGGGGAGGGTGAGGCTTGGAGGAGGGAAGCTGATGCTGAGGGAGGCTTGGAGGAGGGAGGCTGATGCTGAGGGAGGAGGGAGGCTGATGCTGGGGGGGCTGGGAGGAGAGAGGCTGATGCTGGGGGAAGCTGGGAGGGTGAGGCTTGGAGGAGGGAAGCTGATGCTGAGGGAGGCTTGGAGGAGGGAGGCTGATGCTGAGGGAGGAGGGAGGCTGATGCTGGGGGAGGCTGGGAGGAGGAAGGCTGATGCTGGGGGGAGGCTGGGAGGCTGATGCTGGGGGAGGCTGGGAGGAGGGAGGCTGAGGCTGGGGGAGGCTGGGAGGAGGGAGGCTGAGGCTGGGGGAGGCTGGGAGGAGAGAGGCTGATGCTGGGGGAGGCTGGGAGGGGGAAGGTGAGGCTTGGAGGAGGGAGGCTGATGCTGAGGGAGGCTGGGAGGAGGGAGGCTGATGCTTGGGGAGGCTGGGAGGCTGATGAGGAGGGAGGCTGATGAGGAGGGAGGCTGATGAGGAGGGAGGCTGATGCTGAGGGAGGCTGGGAGAAGGTAGGCTGATGTTGGGGGAGGCTGGGAGAAGGGAGGCTGATGCTGGGGGAGGCTGGGAGAAGGGAGGCTGATGCTGGGGGAGGCTGGGAGGAGGGAGGCTGATGCTGGGGGAGGCTGGGAGGAGGGAGGCTGATGCTGGGGGAGGCTGGGAGGAGGGAGGCTGATGCTGGGGGAGGAGGGAGGCTGATGCTGAGGGAGGAGGGAGGCTGATGCTGGGGGAAGCTGGGAGGGTGAGGCTTGGAGGAGGGAAGCTGATGCTGAGGGAGGCTTGGAGGAGGGAGGCTGATGCTGAGGGAGGAGGGAGGCTGATGCTGGGGGAGGCTGGGAGGAGGAAGGCTGATGCTGGGGGAGGCTGGGAGGAGGAAGGCTGATGCTGGGGGAGGCTGGAAGGAGGGAGGCTGATGCTGGGGGAGGCTGGAAGGAGGGAGGCTGATGCTGGGGGAGGCTGGGAGGAGGGAGGCTGATGCTGGGAGGAGGGAGGCGGAGGCTGGGAGGAGGGAGGCTGAGGCTGGGAGGAGGGAGGCTGAGGCTGGGGGAGGCTGGGAGGAAAGAGGCTGATGCTGGGAGGCTTGGAGGAGGGAGGCTGATGCTGAGGGAGGCTGGGAGGAGGGAGGCTGATGCTTGGGGAGGCTGGGAGGGGGAGGCTGGGAGAAGGGAGGCTGATGCTGGGGGAGGCTGATGCTGAGGGAGGCTGATGCTGAGGGAGGCTGATGCTGGGGAGGCTGGGAGAAGGGAGGCTGATGCTGGGGAGGCTGGGAGAAGGGAGGCTGATGCTGGGGGAGGCTGGGGGGAGAGAGGCTGATGCAGGGGGGAGAGGCTGCTGCTGGAGGCGGGGGGAGAGAGGCTGCTGCTGGGGGAATGGGAGAGAGGGGCCAAAGCTAGAGACAGAGGACAAGGGTTGAGGGATAGAGCAATGACAATATCGATGGGGGGGGAGTGTAAGGACTCAGAATAAGAGGGGGGCAGCATTGGGAGCTCATTATGGAGAAGGGGCAGCATGTGTGGGCTCAGTATGGAGTGGAACAATGTAGGGGGAGTCAATATCAAGAGTGGGGTAGTGTGTGTGTGTGTGTGGGTCTCAGCATAAGCGCTAGTGTGGTGGTCTTAGTATGATGAATGGGGCAGCATGGAGGTGTCATTATGGAAAAGAGGAAGGCAGCATTAGGAGCTCATGGAGAGGGGCAGCATGCACGGGACACTGTGAGGAGGGGGCAGCATGCACGGGACACTGTGAGGAGGGGGCAGCATGCACGGGACATTGTGAGGAGGGGGCAGCATGCATGGGACACTGTGAGGAGGGGGCAGCATGCATGGGACACTGTGAGGAGGGGGCAGCATGCATGTGACACTGTGAGCAGGGGGCAGCATGCATTGGACACTGAGGAGGGGGCAGCATGCATGGGACATTGTGAGGAGGGGGCAGCATGCATGAGACACTGTGAGGAGGGGGCAGCATGCATGAGACACTGTGAGGAGGGGGCAGCATGCATGAGACACTGTGAGGAGGGGGCAGCATGCATGGGACACTGTGAGGAGAGGGCAGCATGCATGGGACACTGTGAGGAGGGGGCAGCATGCATGGGACATTGTGAGGAGGGAACAGCATGCATGGCACATTGTGAGGAGGGGGCAGCATGCATGGGACACTGTGAGGAGGGGGCAGCATGCATGGGACACTGTGAAGAGGGGGCAGCATGCATGGGACACTGTGAGGAGGGGGCAGCATGCATGGGACATTGTGAGGAGGGGGCAGCATGCATGGGACATTGTTAGGAGGGGGCAGCATGCATGGGACACTGTGAGGAGGGGGCAGCATGCATGGGACACTGTGAGGAGGGGGCAGCATGCATGGGACACTGTGAGGAGGGGGCAGCATGCATGGGACACTGTGAGGAGGGGGCAGCATGCATGGGACATTGTGAGGAGGGGGCAGCATGCATGGGACATTGTGAGGAGGGGGCAGCATGCATGGGACATTGTGAGGAGGGGGCAGCATGCATGGGACATTGTGAGGAGGGGGCAGCATGCATGGGACATTGTGAGGAGGGGGCAGCATGATGTGAGGACAATGTACAGATCATATTTCATAATTGAGGAAGGTGTGGTGGGTATAATTTATAAGGGAGGGCAGTGTGTAGTTTATTAGGGGCAGTGTGACAGTCACAGTATATAAGTGGGATGGTGTGGTGGGAATATTTTATACCCATGCTATGTTTTGATGTGCCTGTGGTGATCCCCATTGGGGGGGGGGGGTTAGTGCCCTTCGTTTCTCATTGATACTTTTTAGGCTATGTGCGCACGTTGCGCAAATACATGCAGTTACGCTGCGCTTTGTAGCGCAGCGTAACTGCATGCGTCCTGCGTCCCCTGCACAGTCTATGGAGATTGTGCAGGGGCCGTGCGCACATGGCGCTTTAGAGCGCAGCACTTCGGCTACTGCCGAAGCGCTGCGTAAAAAGAAGTGACATGTTACTTCTTTCCTGCGCTTTGCCGGCAGCTCCTGCTCTGTCTATGGCAGGAGCTGCAGGCGGAGCGCATGGAATCGGCGCTCACTACGGACATTTTCTGCAGCGATTAGAAGCGCACATGTGCTCTTCAGATCGCTGCAGAAATTTCTGCAGTGAACTGTACGCAACGTGCGCACATAGCCTTAAAGTGTTTTACAGAGTAGATCTGCCTTAAACAGATGTCGTGTGCGAAAACTCAGTTTTACGTTGTCAATAAGGGGCGCGACCACTTAAAGTGCCTAGGGCAGCACGAAGGCAAAATACAGCCCTGCCCACGTGCATCCCTGTTTTTTCCTGCCCCTGCCTTTAGCACGGCAGGCAGGCTTTAATAAACACCTCACAACTGTTGCTCCCTCAGCCCCCCTCCCTGTTGTTTTCACACAGCACAGTTTGCTCCACGCCCCCTTCATCTCCCCTGCAGCTCCCAGCACTTCTAGTGCATTCGTATCACAGCAGTATTACTTTAACCCCTCATATACTGCCATGGACAATGACACCACTTCCTCTTCTGCAGGTTTTGGGCAGTGTGTCTGCTCACCAGCCTGTATCCCTAGCTCAGAGCCTCCAAATAGTGAACACCCCCCCCCCCTTAACTCCCCTCCTGTGCTGCATACCTGTGATGGTCTGCCACGTTCTCAATTAACCCTTGATGCCCAAGCTGTCCCCTTCTTCACATCCACAGCTACTTTCCCAATGTATAAATCCTTGCAGACCACAGGGGTCCTGCTTATGTCCTACCAGTGATCGGTCCCGCTTCCCCTCTGCGTTGGGCTATGTGCCTACGTGGCGTGTTTTCATGCAGTTACGCTGCGTTCTGCACCGCAGCGTGGCTGCATGCATCCTGCGTCCCCAGCACAATCTATGAAGATTGTGCATAATTCATGCCCACATGGCGTATTGGAGCGCAGCGCTTTGGCTACTGCCGGGGCGCTGCGTTCTAAGAAGTGATATGTCGCTTCTTTTGTGCGCTCTGCATGCAGCCCCCGCTCTGTCTATGGGGGGGTTGCATGCGGAGCGCATGAAATCGGCTTTTCAGTACGGACTGTTTCTGCGGCGGTTTGGGGCGCACGTGTGCTGTTCAGATCGCTGCGGAGATTTCTGTAGGGATAGAACGCAGCGTGGGCACATGGCCTTGCATCGGTCGGATCTGCACGATCAGCGTCGCTCGCCGGATCGGTGCAGGAGGCGCTTGAGGCATCCCTACGAGGACACAGAGGAATTGGTCTGCTACTGAACAGCCCGGGGATGTGAGGTATGCCCCTTCCCACGTCAGCGGTAGTGTATCTACGGTGAATTCCCCAGAGATGGCATCCACATCAACATTTGGTGTGTTCACGGAGGCTTGGGGGATTAACCCTTTCACGACCGGCCGATTTTTCGCTTTCCGTTTTTTTTTTTCGCCATTCTTTTTCTGAAAGACGTAACTTTTTTATTTTTCAGTCAATATGGTCATGTGAGGGCTCATTTTTTGCGGAACGAGCTGTACTTTTAAATGAAACCATCAGTTTTACCATATTGTGTACTAGAAAATGGCAAAAAAATTCCAAATGCTGAAAAATTGCAAAAAAAGTGCGATAGCACTATGGTTTTTGAGATATTTTATTCACTGTGTTCACTATATGGTAAAACTGATGTGTGGGTGTGATGCCTCAGGTCAGTGCGAGTTCGTAGACACCAAACATGTATAGGTTTACTTTTATATAAGGGGTTAAAAAAAAATCGGAAGTTTGTCCGAAAAAAGTGGCGCACGTTTTACGCCATATTCCGTGACCCGTAGCGTTCTCATTTTTCGGGATCTTAGGCTCAATGACGGCTTATTTTTTGCGTCTCGAGCTGACGTTTTTAACGGTACCATTTTTGCGCAGATGCTACGTTTTGATCGCCTCTTATTGCATTTTGCGCAAAAGTTGTGGCGACAAAAAAAGTCGTTTTGGCGTTTGGAATTTTTTTGCCGCTACGCCGTTTACTGATCAGATTAATTGATTTTATATTTTGATAGATCGGGCGTTTCTGAACGCGGCGATACCAAATGTGTGTATATTTTTTATTTTTTTAACCCTTTAATTTTCAATGGGGCGAATGGGGGGTGATTTGAACTTTTAGGTTTTTTTGTTTTTTTTTTAATTTTTTAAAACTTATTTTTTTACTTTTTTTTTTATTTTACTAGTCCCCCTAGGGGGCTATTGCGATCAGCATTCCGATCGCTCTGCAGTATCTGCTGATCACAGCTGGAAGGCTGTAAACAGCAGATACGCTGTCTTTCTCTTTTGCTGTGCCCCGGGCACAGCGAAAGTGAAACCAATTCATGTGTAGTACAGGAGTCATCACATGACCCTGTACTACCATGACAACTATCGGGAGTCACGTGATCGCGTCACGTGACTTCCGGTTTCGGCGGTAAGTAAAACTTTACCGCGATTGCGCTTATAATGGAGCTGTCATGTATTGACAGCGCCATTATAAGGGGTTAATCGGCACGAGCAGATAACGATTCTGCTCGTGCCTAGCAGGCACACATCTCAGCTGTGAAAATCAGCTGAGATGTGTGCCGATCGCGGCATGCTGCCGCCGGAGGACCGCGGGCAGTAAGATTATGTCATTTAGGACGTAATTTTACGGCCCGCGGTCGTTAAGGGGTTAAGGCATTACAGCTCCTTAAGGTGGCATTCTCCATCTTCATTGTTTGAGAGATCGGGCGCTTCGAGGATGCCTGGCGGTCTTGTGCTGTCACGTCAGCGGTGGTGTTTTGATGGATACTCCCCCTGTGATAGCATCATGTCCACTAAGTCACGTTTATATTTGTCCTCCTCGGTAAAAATGGTACAAATGTCTCAGAAGACCCCGGTGAAGGTATCAGAGATGCCCCTTGTGGCTTGACAAGTATCCCAATAAGGATGTGGCTGGTCATATCAGTTTTGTATTTTTTCTTTCACTTTATTTATTCTATTTAATTTTTCTAATCGCCCCCTTATTGTTGCTAAAAGGAACGGAACCGGGTAGATTTCAATTGATACACCCCCTACTGTATTTCACCCACACGGTGGGTCTGTTAATCAGGGTATCCCTCCTGAGTAAGCTTTGATTTCTGTGTCTTTTTACAGTGTAATTTCTCTTATACGGGAGTTCGGACGCAGTGCACTTTTGCTTAATCTGATATCGAATCTGTGTTTTGTCCGTTACCTGTTCATCCGTACTGTTCCATAGTTTGGGTTGTTGCATGTAGGGCAATTTTATTACGATTCTTTACTTCCGATGGGATGCTTTATGTCATTCCATTATTTTGAACTCTTCAGTTCATTTCTTCTATGGGTGCGGTGGTGTGAGACGGTCTCAAAATTTGTCACTCACTACTTGATGATTTTCTTTAATTGCTCTAGTGACTTCGATGAATGCAAACAATTTTTGACATTTTTTCAGTTGATATTGAGTTTGTTGTCCCTTTGCCCCCAAACAAACGTAAGGCACGAAAGATTCAGACCCTGTTTCAATTGAGTGTGGGTTTTGTTTTTGTACGGTGCAGCTTAAAGGGATTTTCTACATACCATGAAAATACATTCACTTTGTCTAATTGGTAATTCTGTTGGACTATTTTGTTGCTTATGTGATGTTATATTACTGAACGGCAGCATTAGAGAGGTCAGAATTACAGTCCGAGCTAATCAGAATTACAGGCATAGTATAGTTATAAGTATTTGTGTCTTTACAGATAAGTTACATTGCGCCAAATGCAGTTCACCGCCTCTCATTGTCCACTAGGGGCGCTTCACGCTGACCACAGGATTCATAAGTCCACCAGAGGGGAGCTTCACCCTGACCACAGGATTATTGTGTTCACCAGAGGGGCGCTTCACCCTGACCACAGGATTCATAAGTCCACCAGAAGGGCGCTTCACCCTGACCACAGGATTCATAAGTCCACCAGAGGGGCGCTTCACCCTGACCACAGGATTACGTATTACTTCTGACTTACTGATTTGGTCTCAATTCCTTTTCACCTTTAATGAGTGCATGTTCAACATGTGTTCTGTGGTGTCTAACCAGGTTTTATTTTTGCTCACCAATGCGTCTTTTTTCTGATGGTTTAGCGCTGTTTTTTGGCAATCAGTGGTGCCGGGGCACCTGGCCCTCACCTTGTTAACTTTTTGTTTGACTGCGAATTTTTCCCTTTCAGAATTGATCCCTATTGTCATTGCTGTGGAGTTTTGCCACAAGTCACTAGCCAACTGTAATATTTTGTTTGATGTTACGCTGCATACAATACACATTTGATCCGAGCATGGGCTACGGGTTCTCAGAGTAATGCTCCATATTGATTGTCTCGTTTCTGTTTGCAGGATTTTTCAGCTGGTACCCAATGCCAGCCCGGTGGGTTGCCATTGCCACACCGCTGTGAGATCTTGTCGGGACCAACTCCTGACAGAGATTAGGACTTCAGATCCCCCTTCAAAGTGGCAACTTTATGGCTAGACGTGAAACAGTGGTTAGGTATAGGTATGCTGGTAGCTGGTCCCTCGGTTCTGATAACTTTACCTGTTCGGAGGTTACCCTCTAATATTTGATGCACCTTTATAACTTTGGTTCTTCCGCCTCTGTAGCCCAGAAGCATTTATTTGTATTTTGTTTCATTTTTTGATGGGATGTTCTACGTTACTAAATCTTTTGTTATTTGCAAATCCCTTTAATGGCTGGTTTAAGCCCCACCAATCCATAGATAAGAGGCATGTCAATTTTTTACCTGATGCTTCTTCAGTTAATCGACTATGCAGGCTGTTTGTTCAATCCCACGGGAGATATCCCTGTTGTCCACAACCTTTAACTTGGCCTTTTCTGGGCCCTCAGAGTCAGTGAACTCGCCACACCGTCCAAGAATAGTTTTGTTGCCTTCAATTGTGTGCCATACTACTTATTGACCCTTCATGCGCATCCGCATTCAGGAGCCCAAACTGACCAAGTGGCCAGAGATTCTGGGATTAGACTGTTCCTTCCCCTGGCCCTACCTGCGTTTGATGGAATTTTTGTTTGTCGGTCTACTGGTACCTCACTGTTAGTTTATTGGGATGGTTCCCCCCTTACTAGGTACCAGTTTACTGCTCCTTTTTTCGGTGCTGCCTCACCGCTTGCCGTTTTTTCACCCCCTGATCACTTTGGGACTCATTCCTTTTCATTGTGGCAGCCACTGAGGCTGCCAGGGCGGGTCTTATCAGACTCTGATATACAGTGCATATTGGTAAATTGCGCTCTGCTTTTTTGTCAGATATGCATCGCACGATTTATTGCAGGAAGTAACCAATTTTATAGCACAATTACTTTAGTTAATTTCTTTAAAGGTTTGGCATTGCTATATAAAAAAAAAAAAAAAAAAAAGGTTTTTGGATTGTTGGCCATTTCTACGTGTTTTGGGCTGTTCAGAGAGCTGGTAACAGTCGCAATCTTGGATTCTACTCTGTCGAACTGCTAGTGGTTGGGTTCGAGGCCTGAGATGGCTCAGGTCTTGTTGGAGGTGGTTGCCATCAGCAGGCAGTTGTCTGCTCCGATGATTTTAGTTGGAAGGTGACAACCGAAGGTTAATGCTTCAAGATGGTGTGCTCTTGGCAGATATCGGTCTGGATACAATTTTATCTATGATCCAGGGCGGCCTGGAGCAAGCCTTTTTTCCAAATGGTGGGGGTCGGAGTTCAGTTTGAGACTGGTCTCCTCCTTGGCATGTGTCAACAGCATTCTGGTGAGAGAGCGGAAGTCCTTGGTCCTGTGGTAGAGTGTCCCTTCTCACCTGGAGTCAAGTTATGTTTTACAAGTTATAAAGAGTTTGGAAAAAGTTTATAAAATATGTTTTACAAGTTTTAATGAGTTTGGAAAAGTTTGTAAAATAATAAAAAAAATAAAAATAAAAAAAAATAATAATATCAGTAAAGCTGTGACCGATATCTGCCAACAAAATGGTGTCTGTCTTTATTTCATTAGGACGGGCCTTTATTTGGATGCAATGGTTCTTTGTTTTTGTCTGTGCAGTCTGGTGGGCAGTGTAGTGCTTAATGAAACTGCCCCAGACTGTGCAGCAAGGGGTTAACCCCAATGCTGTTTTTTGTCCAGCCCCTCTCCCGTCCAGGCCTTGCTCTTCCTGTGTTTGGGAGGGGACTCCGTCCTGGCCCCTCCCGAATTCCCAATCCCACCTATAGGGTGTAATTTCTACCTATATATTGGGGTCTGGGCCGGTGTCCGGCCTCTTCCCCTGGTATCCCAGGATCCGGAGCAGCTCTCCCTCCCTCCCTCCCTATTGTTAATGCTTGTTTTTTACTTGTTTTTCTTTTTTGGTAACAGTTTCTAAATGTTTGTACAGTGAAGTCACAGCAGCATGTGTCAACAGCATTCTGGTGAGAGAGCGGAAGTCCTTGGTCCTGTGGTAGAGTGTCCCTTCTCACCTGGAGTCAAGTTATGTTTTACAAGTTCTAAAGAGTTTGGAAAAAGTTTATAAAATATGTTTTACAAGTTTTAATGAGTTTGGAAAAGTTTGTAAAATAATAAAAAAATAAAAATAAAAAAAAATAATAATATATCAGTAAAGCTGTGACCGATATCTGCCAACAAAATGGTGTCTGTCTTTATTTCATTAGGACGGGCCTTTATTTGGATGCAATGGTTCTTTGTTTTTGTCTGTGCAGTCTGTGTTGTGTGCCCCCCTCACCCTGTGCCCCCAGAAAATCTATAGGCCCTATCCTGTAATATAAGGTTCCCCGTCTGTGATAATATTCCCTGTCTGCCCTGTCCTGTAATGATGCCCCCGTTCTGGCCCTGTATGTAATAATGTCCCTGTCATGTAATAATGCCACTTTCCTGACGGTGTATGTAATAATGTACCTGTCCTGGCCTCTGAATGTTATAATGTCCCCGTACTAGCCCTGTTTGTAATCATGTCTTAGTCCTGGACCCTGTATGTAATAATGTCACTGTCCTATATACCCGTCTGGGTGCACATTGCTAATCCCTGCGTAACTATCCTAGTATACAGTAGCACAGATAAAGAGATCTTTAGAAAAAGTATTTCTAAAGATCTTTTATCATATGCTAATGAGTGAGGGGACTAGTTACAAGGGCGTTGCTTCCCTTGCTAGTCGCCCCATTAGCATGTTAGTACTCCCCTGTGGGTGACCTAACATGCTAATGAATGTGCAGCGTCAGAGGATGATCTCACTCACCTCACCGCTGCCATCACCACCCGACGCTGGATTACGGCTCAGTGCGCATGACCCCGGAGTTTGGGTCATGTGCACTATGAAGCCAGGTGCACGTGTCCTGGCTTCACACTGAAGTAGTGCGCATGACCTAAACTCCGGGGTCATGCGCACTGGGCCGAAATCCAGTGTCAGGTGGAGATGGCAGCGGTGAGGTGAGTGAGATCATCCTCTGAAGCTGCACATTCATTAGCATGATAGTACTAACATGCTATTGGAGCCGACTAGCAAGGGAAGCAACGTCCTTGGGACTAGTCCCTGCGCTCATTAGGTGGGAGAGGTGAGTGAGATCATGCTCTGATGCTGCACATTAATTAGCATGTTAGGTCACCCACAGGGACATACTAACATGCTAATGGGGGCGACTAGCAAGGGAAGCAACGCCCTTGGGACTAGTCCCTGCGCTCATTAGCATACGATATAAGATCTTTAGAAATACTTTTTCTAAAAATATATTTTTTTTTTTTAATGCTGCTATATACAGGGACTGACAGGCAGAGATTAGCAATATGCACCCAGAACTGCTCGTGGTTCTGGATGCATATTGGACCTGACAGGTTCCCTTTAATGCCCTCGTCCTGTATTAATTCCCCCGTCCTTTAATGATGCCACCGTCCTGGCCCTGTATGTAATTATGTCCCTGTCCTTGTCTCTGACTCTAATAATGTCCCCATCTTAGCTGTACTAGCCATGTTTGTAATAATGTCTTATGGGGAGATAAGGTATGCACACCAGTGACTATGGAAGGGGAATACATGGAATAGCAGAAACTGCTGTGTGAATACTGACATGAAAAATTCAATAGCTATATGTATAGAATGAAATGTGAAAAATGGAACCTGCATTACTGCCATGAATATATGAATAAAGAGAAATTTAGCTACTGAATTGATCAATGCAACAGAGCCCCAACACTACGCCAAAGTATTTCTCTACGTTGGGGTCCCTAGCTTGTGTGTGTCCTCTCATGCAGTTAAAAAACTTACCGTGTATGGGAAGCTGAGACCCAGGCTATATATACGATGTGGATTGGCAATAGGTGTGTATGGGGAGGGTTCACAAATGAAAAACTACTAACATTAAGGAATAACGTTTGGAACTCCATTCTATGTCTGAACTGGGTGCAAAAAACCTAAAAAACATCACTATGGGGAGATAAGGTATGCACACCAGTGATGGAGTTCCAAACGTTATTCCTTAATGTTAGTAGTTTTTCGTTTGTGAACCCTCCCCATACACACCTATTGCCAATCCACATCGAATATATAGCCAGGGTCTCAGCTTCCCATACACGGTAAGTTTTTTAACTGCATGAGAGGACACACACAAGCTAGGGACCCCAACGTAGAGAAATACTTTGGCGTAGTGTTGGGGCTCTATTGCATTGATCAATTCAGTAGCTAAATTTCTCTTTATTCATATATTCATGGCAGTAATGCAGGTTCCATTTTTGACATTTCATTCTATACATAAAACACAAAAACCTGAGCTGAAACAATGTTCAGTAAACATGCAACATTAAGCATGTGAATTGCAGCCTTAAGACTAGAAAAAACCAAGGAGAAAAATTGTATGAAAAATACCCTGAATATAAATAAATAAATTGCAAGTGCTTAATAACAGGGTACTTAGTGTATACATTTTTGCAAAAAGGTAAAAAGCTGTCTCACCTCGTCACGGTGTACCCATCTGAGACAGTCCCTAACCTACTGAAGTTAAAAACATTATCAATACCTGACTTGTGTCATGTCAAAACTCCAATATGGATGGTGGCAAGTGGTTAGCTGTGTCCCAGATAAAATACACAGCAAAGTGAGACGCAATCAGCTGTTCAGTCTCAGTACTAGGAGGGCTGCACCCCCAACTTGCAACCAAGCAAGAAAACATACAAAAAACACAAAAACCTGAGCTGAAACAATGTTCAGTAAACATGCAACATTAAGCATGTGAATTGCAGCCTTAAGACTAGAAAAAACCAAGGAGAAAAATTGTATGAAAAATACCCTGAATATAAATAAATAAATTGCATGTTGCATAAATTAATGTTGCATGTTTACTGAACATTGTTTCAGCTCAGGTTTTTGTGTTTTTTGTATGTTTTCTTGCTTGGTTGCAAGTTGGGGGTGCAGCCCTCCTAGTACTGAGACTGAACAGCTGATTGCGTCTCACTTTGCTGTGTATTTTATCTGGGACACAGCTAACCACTTGCCACCATCCATATTGGAGTTTTGACATGACACAAGTCAGGTATTGATAATGTTTTTAACTTCAGTAGGTTAGGGACTGTCTCAGATGGGTACACCGTGACGAGGTGAGACAGCTTTTTACCTTTTTGCAAAAATGTATACACTAAGTACCCTGTTATTAAGCACTTGCAATTTATTTATTTATATTCAGGGTATTTTTCATACAATTTTTCTCCTTGGTTTTTTCATTCTATACATATAGCTATTGAATTTTTCATGTCAGTATTCACACAGCAGTTTCTGCTATTCCATGTATTCCCCTTCCATAGTCACTGGTGTGCATACCTTATCTCCCCATAGTGATGTTTTTTAGGTTTTTTGCACCCAGTTCAGACATAGAATGGAGTTCCAAACGTTATTCCTTAATGTAATAATGTCACAGTCATGACCCTGTACATAAGTGTTCCCTGTCCTGGGAACGATATGTAATAATGTTCCCCGTCCTAGCCCTTCATGCAATAATGTCCTCATTATGTAATAATGACCACGTCCTAGGCCCTGTATGTTATAATGTCCCTGTTCTGGGCCCTTCATATATTAATGTCACCGTCCAGGAGCTTTCCTCAAATACATTTTAACACTATAAATAAACAATTCCTCTCATCTTTCCTCGATCCCGCAATGAGCAGCTTCTTCTTTCTCCTCTGAGTGGAGTGGTGAGCGGCACATAACAGTGGCAACATGCATAGTATGCAATCGGCATGCCAACATAAGCTGCAACAACATTTTGGATATGAGCGGTTGCTGAGTGGTTGAAAAAATGTCTGCACCAAGTCTGCATGTCTTGGCAGGAAAAACTTTTCAGTGCTTTTTTGCCTTGTTTTCAGTATATTTTTATAGGTGTTTTTTGCATGCATGTTTCCATTGTGTTTTTCATGCATTTGGGGTGGAAAAACACTGGCAAAAACGCTGAAAGAATTGACATGCTTCAGTTTTTCTGCTGCAAATAAAAAAAGCAACATGTGCACAAACTTCAGGATTCTCATTGACTTTGCAGGCAAAGGATTTGCCTGCAGATTTGTGACAAAACTGTACTCAAAAACACTTGGAAAAAAAACTTTTTAAAAACACACTGTGTGCACACAGCCTTTTGTAGGTAACACATACATGACATTGAACCAAGCTACAAATTAAACGCCAAGTATGCCTGCAGGTAAGATGAGGTTAGCATGAGAGAGCCTGGGGCCACAGAATAGTGACCTGGTACCCTAAACAGGATCCTACAAATTAATTCACCTTTACCAGTCATATATCCTCGTATATACTGATATACTATGTGCTCAGACATCTGATGTTATGTACAGATAACATGCGGCTGATATATCTGATGTCTGTACTCATCATACACCATCACATATTATCCCATATATGACATCTGGTATTGTCGCGGGCGGGGAGGAGGGTGTTAGCACTGCGCTCACCCCTCTGCTCGGGTCCGGCGGCTGCTGCTCAGTGGTGGCTCGAGCTGTGGGCCGGATCCCGGGGGTTCTCGAGCGGTGCTCCTCGCCCGTGACTGAAAGGGGATTGGGTTTTGGGATATTGTCTATTGTCCGTGACGCCACCCACGGTTGTGGTGATTTCACCACCGCTGCTCTATATGGGGATCCCGGGAGTGATGGTGTATAGCAGCGAGTTGTTGTGTTGCCCCTCCGTGGGTAGGGGTTGGTGATCCCGGGGCCCGGTGATGAGGTGTGAGATGCAGGGCCTGGTGGGCGCAGGGACGCGGGGGCAGCGCTGTGCCGTGCGGCACTGTGGTACTCACTCAGCCTGAGACGTTGACACAGTTTTACGGTAAACCACACGGCTGGAAAGACTGTTCCCACGGACGGCTGCACTTGCGGTCCCCAGAAGGTGACGGTGATGTCCCTTTTCCTGCACCTAATGTCTTTGATGGTTTCGATGGGTCCCCACCGGTAACCCGCTCCCCGGCTTCAAGCTGGACCGGAGGAGCTCTACTCTTTGCCCGCAGGTGCTGGCCCTTAGAAACTGGTGCCCTGGCGGTGGCGGTGTCTCTACTGTAATGGTTGAGCTGTTGCTTTCAATCGGGACTTGGTTGTTGGGGGATCTACGTCCCATTCACTGACGGATTCTGCAAATTATGGCGACTCCTAGCCTTGCCGGGGTCCGAGAGGCCCCTGCCCTGGTGCTGACTGTCCTTTGCATGCTGCTCCAGACCGCCGGGTCACCACCCGTCCGCGGTCCTTCCAGGAATTCCCGAACAGTCACCTCTCCAGACAGTCACCGTCGTCTGCTGACCTTGCTGACCCTGTCCTGCACACAGCTGGACTCACTTCAGGCTTTCTTGCTGTCACCTTTCGACTTCCTTCAGCTTCTCTTACTCCTCCTTTACCACTTCACTTTGCTTCCTTCCACTTTTCCTTCCCTAGCTTATCTCAAGCTCTTCCCTGAGCTGTCTCCACTCTAGCCCTCAGCTAGACTTCAACTCTCTTCAAACTCCAAACTCTATCTGCCTGGTTTTCCCGCCTCCAGAGCTGTGTACTCCTCGGTGGGCGGAGCCAACTGCCTGGCCCACCCCCTGGTGTGAACACCAGCTACTGGAGGAAGGCAACAAGGATTTTGGTAGCTTTGATGTGCCTAACTGGGGTGTAGGGTGTGGTGGTGCAATGACCTGTGACCCCTGGCTTGCCCAGGGCGTCACAGTATCTTATGTCACAGCAGATCATACACCGTCACATATTGTCCTTGTCATGGGGTTCTTCTCCCATATCACACAATCAACAGAGCGAGAGATGGCGGTACAATCCAAAGAGCATTTATTCCAAGCAAATAAAAACGGTCCATAAGATAATCCACAAAACAGAGGGTAAAATTAATCCAGTAACACAGGTATAGTCCAATTAATCCAGTAACACAAATATAGTTCGGTAAGCGATAAATGTCCAGGTCTCTCTCTGAGAAGTCTCAGCTTCTACCAGAGGATCAATCTTCCTGCTTCATTCTTGAAGTTCTCCAACAGACTGCCAATCTCCAAGTAAAACAGAGTTTAGTTGAATCCCTGGACCCCTCCCCCAGACCTAGGGACAGAAACACTGTAGGGGGTGATTATCAACAGACAATTGAATGTACACATAAGAACTACAAATAATGGATAGTGAACCACGCCTAAACATGGGCCCACACAAAATGGTACATGACCCACAATATCCCACCATCACAGTCCTGTATTCTGGATGTGATATACTATGTACAGACATCTTATGACATATACAGGGTAATATATGACTGGTATATTCTATACTATGACCTTTTTCCATTGGTGTGGAGTTTATATACTTTGGTGATATGGTTGCGTGAGTATGTTTGAAAAATAACAATACAGAAAGATATTCTGAGGTCCAGTAACTGTGTAGCACTTGTGTGACGACCTTTACACCAGGTTTTTTTCTGCATTGTCCTCACTGGTGGCTGTGCCATCGTTTTCTGCTGGGGATCTGCCAGCATCTTTACTCATTTTACTCTTATATGGGCAGAGTCACACTTGTGTAATGCATGTGATGCGAGAGCATTTGAAACGATCTGCTAATGACCCTCAGCTCAGGATCTGCAGAGAGTGTAAGCCGAGTGTCATGTGACTGTGATCTGATATCGGATCACAGCTGCGGAGGAGAGGTCGGGTGCTGTGGAGGACAGTGAGGGGTTAATCTCCCCATCTCCTCCATTGTCAGCCTGTGCATATATTGCACTGTACTTGGATAACATCCGAGTGCAGTCCGATGTTTTTTCACTTGTATGGGTGCGAGTGACACGGCTCTCGCAGACAATTGCAGCATGCTGTCAATTTTTCCTCAGTCAGTTTCGGGCTGAGGGAAAACTCACAGGTCAGAGCTGCAGCATTGTCTTACATGGGGCCGAGTGCAATGCCAGATTTTCTCCCTGCACTTGGGCGAGTCATACGCAAGTGTGACTCAGTCCTAATGGAGAGTAGCTTCAGCAAAAATTGAGTGTATCACTTCTAACTTCTTTTACTGCTCATTTTCAGTTGGATTCCAGGCAGAATCCACCTGAAAAAGATGTTATATACACATACCCTAAGGTTAATTTCACATTTCTGCTATTTCTCGGGCGTCACAATCCGCCGCTTTGAGAAACAGCTGGAACCGCCAAAAATGCTTTGGCGGCTTCCGTTGCTTCCCATAGACTTGTATGAGCGGTGGATTGTGATGGATGGACTTGCGCTGTATCCGCCGCGCGGCAGATCGACTGACCGCCGGTGGGGAGGAACGCTGCATGCAACGTTTTTCGGTGCGCCACAAGCAACGCACCGTGTCGCTCTGTTTCTCTCTCTCTCTCTCTCTGTGTCTCTCTGTGTCTCTCTCTCTCTCTCTGTGTCTCTCTCTCTGTCTCTCTGTGTTTCTCTCCCCTCTTCCTAAAAGGTTAAAATAAACCTTTCAGAAAAAAACAGTACCCGTTCAACGCTACATGTGTTTGTACACAATTAAACTTCCCAACGTCACAAGCCATCAAGAGACGGATTGTGACACTGGGAAAATAGCGGGATTGTGAACTTAGCCTAAAGGCTACTTTACACGCTGCGATATCGGTCCCGATATCGCTAGCGTGGGTACCCGCCCCCATCTGTTGTGTGACACGGGCAAATCACTGCCCGTGCCGCACAACATCGCCCAGACATGTCACACATACTTACCTGCCCGGCGACGTTGCTGTGACCGGCGAACCGCCTCCTTTCTAAGGGGGCGGTCCGTGCGGCGTTACAGCGACGTCACTGAGCGGCCGCCCAATAGAAGCGGAGGGGCGGAGATGAGTGGCCGGAACATCCCGCCCACCTCCTTCCTTCCTCATAGCGGCCGGGAGGCAGGTAAGGAGAGCTTCCTCGTTCCTGCGGCGTCACACATAGCGATGTGTGCTGCCGCAGGAGCGACGTACTACATCGTTACTGCTGCAGTAACGATAATCGAGAATGGACCCCCATGTCACCGATGAGCGATTTTGCACTTTTTTGCAACGATGCAAAATCGCTCATCGGTGTCACACGCAGCAACATCGCTAATGCGGCCGGATGTGTGTCACAAATTCCGTGACCCCAACGACTCCGCATTAGCGATGTCGCAGCGTGTAAAGCCCCCTTTAGGCTTTGTTCACATGCAGCATTTTTTGCAGTGGTTTTTTTAATACAAATTCCATGATGCTTTTAACAGTACAAGCAAAAGCTGTGAGATTTCAGAAATCTCATGCACATGTTGGGTTATTTTTTTATTTCCTCACTGAATTGGTGAATTGCAGCATTTTTTTTTTAAATCTGCAGCACGTCACTTTCTACAGCATTTTTGCTCTCATAGAAAGCAACAAAAAAGTCAAAAAAACCTGCAATAGCTTTTTTTCCACAGTGTTTTTGAAGTGTTTTGGTGAAACAAAAAATTACCTTTATCACACATGTACTGTAGAAAAAGCACACACATAATCCACACCCAAAAAATGTCACGAAAATTCCGGAAAATGGACATTCTTACTGCCAAGAAAGCAGGTTTTGGCTGCAGAGAAAAAGAACACGCTGAGTATGAATATAGCCTAAGCTTGGTTTTGGTGCCAAATCTGTGTACTAGGCTTGGTTCATTTACTGCTTCTTTGGCCACGTTCACGTGTTGCATATTTGGTGAGTTTTTTTACCTCAGTATTTGTAGCCAAAACCAGGAGTGAGTGATAAATACAGAAGTGGTGCCCGTGTTTCTATTGTACTTTTACTCCAATTGTTCTACTCCTGGTTTTGAGTTATTTTATTGGTTATTTATTGGTTAATAAAGTTGATTCATTTTGAAAGAGTTTATGGACGTATGTTATTCCTATATACAATACGGTAACTGCATGGTGCTCGTGGGCCCCAAGATTGATTTTTCCTCGTGGGCCCCAGGTACTACAGTCCGCCGCTGCGAGTACCACTGGGACCAGAGCATTGACGGGGCACAGGGCCCTAGGTCAGGCCCCAGCTTCACGCGGCCTGGCAATTACCTGCCCAGTGAGGGGACCTGCACAGACTTCACTGACCCACAGATCCGGGGGCACCAGCAGTAAAGCAAGGATCAGGGTTCGGGACACAGACCAGCCCTACAGGGTCCACACTGCCCGCCGTACGGACAAGGAGACTGCCAAAAAGGACAGTCAGGCCCCAAATCAGCTTCAAGCTATGGGGACCCAACCACACTGAGGGTGCCGGGGACAGTGCAACCGAGTCATCAAGCTGGCACTGGAAGTACAGGGACCTGAACCAGCCGTCCAAGGGTCCACTGTGAGTAAAGAACTGTTAAACTGCAACCCTCGGTGTGGCCTCCCTTCTTTGGCGAAAGTCTCGACCATACATCCCCTAAGCTCAGCCCTACCTGTGGAGGGCTTATCACCATAGCTGCCATTACTACCAGCCCTAGGGCTCACCAACTCAGCAACAGCGGTTCCATCATCTTAACCGCAACCCGCAGGTGGCGTCACACTAATGACTTTCATCTCCCCTGTAAATACTCCCCATTAAAAAGCCCCCAGGGCACGGGTCCGGGCAACGGCCGCCAAAGTGACAATCCCCAGTTATAAAGCGCCCAGGACCGAGTAACCCATAGCTATGGGTGACGCACACACATACATATATATATATATTAGTTGTGGTGATTTGAAGTCGCATCAGCTAAGGAGGTAATTTGTGTACGGTGGGTTGTTTCCCATCTTTAACCCTCAGTTTCTGCTGCCCGTCAGCTTGCGTTTGTAACCCCCTTTTGGATAAATATTTCATCTGGTTTATCCGTCGACTCGTCTAATTCCGTGACTTGCTCTGCACTGCGGTGATTGCTCGGTCATCGCTTCTGTGTAGGAGAGGGATGAATAGCGCCCACTCCTACGTAAGTGTTATTGTATTATAGATAAGAAGTATATAAGAATGTATTGTATATAATGTAGGATGTAGCAGAGCTGAACCGGAGCGGCGTTCTGTTCCACCTAATGGCCGCAGATATATGTTTTTTAGTAAGGAAATGTATTTGATTATATGCATGTTTTAGAGTACTGTAAATACTGTGTAATGTAGAATGATGGCCCCTCCTACTGTGTCAAGCGGGAGTCAGTGTGCAGAGCCAGGGGCATGGTAGATAAAGGGCTAAGAGTAAGGGCTGCTTCTCACTTGCGAGTTTCTCGCAGTAGAGCAATGCGAGAAAAACTCGCATTGGAATCGGACACATGTTAGTGAATGATTCAGCTCTCATCTGCGATTTTTTTTCTCAGTCCAAATCGGACTGAGAAAAAAATCGCAGTATGCTCCTTTTTTGCAAGTTTCTCGCACCATTTGTCCCAATGATTTCCTATGGAAGGGGATTAAAAGTAGCATCACACACGCGCACCAGGGTTCACATTTGCGAGTGTGGCAGTAACTTCGCTCATTCATTATTCAACAGATGAATGTGACAACACATTTCCAAAGGTAAATTAAATGACACATGTGTAATAGCTTTTATATAATTAAGATGTTGCATGAAACTAGCATCGCAAACGCGACACACACGCGAGCAAAAAGCATCGCACTAGCGTTGCACTCGCACCTAACGTGAACTAAAATCAGCTGAGTATTTTTCAGCCCAGTCGGACCGATTTTACTCGCATAGATGTGTTTCCAGCCTAAGATATAGCATTAATAAGATAGGATGTTTTCGTGTAGTGTAAGTAGCAAGCAAATGTGCAGGAGTGGGGTGTTCGTGGTAGCTAGTGAGTTTGCTAGGATAAAGCAGAAACAGGTGCAGGCCCAGAGCTAGGTCCTGTCCAGGGAGGGAGGAATCCTCCCGGGTGTCAAAAACCTCACTCTGCGGACAGGCTGTAGAGTGTCCGGCGGGACCCTAAACTGGTCAGGAGCTGCTAAGTCGTCCGAGGGCCCGAGTGAGACACAGCAGCCGCAAGGAAAGGTTACAGGGGGAGGAAGCACATATAGGACTCAGTTGCTAGAGGATAGTCCTAGGGCAAGTGCCAGCAAAGAAGTCCTTCCCCCATTAGAGCAATAACAGCATGAGCGGTCCTGAGGGCCTTAAGTAAGAGAGAATTGGTTCCTGATTTGTTTACAAAAGATTGATGTATCAATTGTGTCGCCCTCCACGTCTACGGCGAGGATCCGCAAACAAGATGCAGGCATCATCGAACGTACCCGCCTGCCCCAACGAGAACACAACATGGACATACACCTTAAATGTAGACTGAACAATAAGGAGAAGGTGGGCTTAAGTGGTCAGAGCCAAAAAAGACTCAGTTAAGAAAGAGTCAAAAGGCCTCATTGCAAAAGATTAGAAAAAGTTTTTTATTTAACAATTAATATAGCAAGAGGTAACATACAATTTAGCAATTCATTAGTTTAATATACAAATCAGGTAAATAAATAAAGTCCCTTGAAACAAATTACTGCACAGGAAACCCCATAGAATGAGTGATAAACCAAAGGATTTCAATGGTAATCAAAGATTACATACACTTAAGCGGGCTTTACATGCTACGATATATCAAACGATATGTCGTCGGAGTCACGTCGTTAATGACGCACATCCGGCCTCGTTTGACATATTGTAGCGTGTAACACAAATGAGCGACTGTGAACGTGCAAAAATACTCACCTTATCGTTGCTCGTTGACACGTCGCTCATTTTCAAAACATCAAACGTCCTTCTGTGCTCCAGTTGTTCATTCACACCCCGGATATGATGAACTGCAGCTTACTTGCGTCCCGCCGGCAATGCGGAAGGAAGGAGGTGGGCGGGATGTTTACGTCCCACTCATCTCCGCCCCTCCGCTTCTATTGGGCGGCCACTGTGTGACGTCGCTGTGACGCCGAACGTCCCTCCCCCTTCAGGAAGAGGATGTTCCCCGCCCACAGCGACGTCGTTTGGAAGGTAAGTACGTGTGACGGGGGATTATGACTTTGTGCGACACGGGCAACAAATTGCCCGTACCGCACAAACGATGGGGACGGGTGCGATCACACGACATATCGACACGTGTAAAGAAGGCTTTGGTTAAAGCATCAATTTACAAATCATTGGAGACATAAAATTGCAATAATGATCACAAATGGAAAAAGGCCTAATGTTATATACTCATGGATCGCAGTGTGAGAGGCTGTAAATAGTTTCATTAGTATAAGGACCACACATTACCCATAGATGGCAGTAGTGGTCCCAACTAAACACAAGCTTTCATAAAGCGCAATAATAAGTCACTGTATAGAGTCATCCAGAATACAGGTCATTTCACATAAAATTATATCCCAGCCAGGTAACACTCACCGATACTAAGTAACCACACGGTAAAACGTGCCCCCACACGCACGTTTAGTGGTCTTCTTCGCAGGGGCCTACTTTAATGTAGTAAGGGGAAGCTCTGCCGGCCATCACCTGGCTCCTCTCTTCAAGTGGCGCTGCGAGCTGTGTCACTGTTATCAAGATGGAGGCTGCGGATAGCTGTGGAAGAAATATTGCAGGGGATGCTAGTGCTAATATTACTGGAACTGCCGCAGGCAATGGTGGAACCCCTGCAAGAACCCTTCCAGTGGGCACTGTATTTAGCGTCCTGCCCAAATTTGATGGAAAGAACACACCGCTGTCAGATTGGATTTCACATTTACAAAGTGTGTGGAAAGGTCTATGGTAATTGCAAGTGGAAATGCATTAACTGATTTGGAAGGGTACGCCCTTCATCTGCCTCATGCCAGAAAAATACGCGCAGCATGTTAAAAGCGTTAGTGACCTTCCTGGAAGAGATCTATGGGGAAACCGCAAGCACGGGGAATCTCCGGGGAAATTCTTTTCTAAACTGCAGCAGGAGGGAGAAGATATCTTCCAGTTTTCAATGGCGCTACAGGAAGTGATGGCAGAAATACAGAGGAAAAAAGGCGGCCAGTGTAGAGTCGGTCAACCGGACACTACTCTAGGAACAGGTTATCTTGGGGCTTTACAATACTTCATTACAAAGGAGCATGTCCGGGTAGACCTGACCCTCTCGTTTTGGAAGTTCCTGGCAGAGGGCGTGACCCGCCGTAAAGAGGAAATCTATGCATCTGGACTGTGAGTCCTAGTGGGGGGACGCTGTGCCAGAGTCAGTTCTTGCTCAAGCAGTACAAAATCTGCAGAATTCCCTGAATAACATGCAAGAGAAATTGACTCGGAAAGAAAAATCTCCCTGCCCCCGAAGTCCCTTACCTGATTCCATACTATTCCCTATCAGACCTACCCACCACCTCTAGCCATGGGGCCATACCAACCAGGCCCCCCCCCGTGGTTGTATAGATCTTAGCAACCACCTGTGGAGACCGCACCCCACAGCGAAAACAGGTCTAGAGCAATGAAGACTATGTTTGTCGGAGGTGTGGAGGATGGGGTCACTGAGCCCAACAATGCCGGAAGGGACCCTCAGCTGAGCAAGAGCCGCCGTTAAACTGCCAACCCCTAAAGTAGTGCAGCGCTCTGTGGGGGAAGCACGAAGAGAGGCCGCCTCTTATGAGAACGATAATCTTGTAGCAGGTAGTCCCATCCTGCGTGCTGATTTTGAAGGTGTCCCCATAGACTGTTTGATTGACACTGGGTCCCAAATGACAATTATGCTGGAAGCTTTATTTCAATCAATACTTCCAGGGCTGAACAGGAGACTGATTCATGCGACTGCTGCCAATCACCAGCCGATTCCAATTAAGGGGGTCATGTGAATGAAGGTTCTGACGGATCTGCAGCCATGAATTGGGGATCAAAGAAATTCTGTTGGCCCCGAAGCCTATAAGAGAGGATGTGCCTGTGGTCCTGGGCATGATTATCCTAAGGAAACTAGATCAGATACTAATTACCAAAAGAAGCCCTAGTTACTGGAAACACATGACCCTGCCAAAGGCTACCCAAGTCACCTTCCAACATCTGATCCGGGTCTGCGGAATGCAGAAGAGCGTACAAGTGCATTGGACAGTAGGAGTCATATGAAGTCCCATAAAAGAACCTGTGGTGTTGTCCCCTGGGGAGGAGAATGCAGTCTATCTGCCAGTTGGCACTCACTGAAATCTAGAAGGGATAGAAGTGCTTGTGGAGCCGATAAATGCAGAAAAAGTTGATCAAGATGATAGCCCGGTCCCTGGCAGTAGTCCACCACGGGCAAGTTTCTCTGCGAGCTGTGAATGTGGGTCCCTGGGAATTCTCTCTGCCAACTGTTAAATAATGGGTTTAGGGCGACAACTGCATAGCCAGTATATAAATGATTGGAGCGAAGATAGGTCAAAAATATATTATGGATTTATTCAGATAAGAATTGGAGGGTTACAGTCATTAGAGAAAAATAACTGTCTTGGCTTGAGTTAATAGATGGATAGACAGATAGAAAAAATAACAGTTCATTTATCTTACATCGCTGTAGTGTGTAAGCCGTCTCTCTCTGGATGGACTGGTCGGATGAGTCCGTCTTTCTCCTCCCTCCTTCTCCTTCCTTCTCCCCCCAACCTTTGAAGTGTGGGCTTCTTTTATAACCCAAACCCCTCCTCCTGATTGCCCTTATCTCTTTACATGGTAACACAAAAACTAACTATCCTAATTTAGTTGAGCATTACATCATGTCACATGGTACATTTTACCCGCGAAATAAGTGTACTTGCGCACTAGAGACTTGTAACAAAACCTACTTCAACTTATTTATAATTCCTTTGAGGCTCGCTGAACTTTGACCTCAGTGTAACAGAAAGAAGTCCCTCATAGCTATTTCAGTTCTTAGCCCAACATTCCAAACAGAATATAGCTCTTCTTTGACAACTTTGATGAACAACTAGCAGATGACTTTGGTTCTACCATTTCAAACTCTTGGTCAATATTTCCAGCTCACAAACTCACTCTTAAAGGGGATGGCGAAATACACATATTTTATGAATATATGTATATTCAAGTTTATGAATCAAATCTCCATAAACTCACTATTTTACAGTCCCCCCTTATATGGAAGTTTGATGAACCCCGGGAAACCCTAACTCAATCGTGTCATCATTCGTATCACATACATTCTTGTTGAAAATTCTAGACCAATATTTGACTTGATAAACCAATCTGCAACTTTCTGTCAAAAAGTCATCTTGCGATTTAACATTCCTCTAAGAATGTTATCTTCCTTTTTCATTTCTATTTTTATGTTCCTATATATCTTCTGAATTCTACACATCACAAAAACTTGATATATAATACACATCAAAACTAATAAAAATATGATTATGATGGGATTAAATAAAACATTACCAACCGCTGACTGAAAAGATGACTGAGACCAGGAATGTACAGATTTACTAAAACTCTTCCACCAAGTTCTACCTGACATTCCATTCCATTCGTGTTCAATATCACTTAATTCACCTTGTTCATGCCTGAATATAATTTCTGCTTCCTTTAACTGTTTCGTTAATAAATCTAACAAACCCTTATCTTTCTTTATTTCACTTGTCCACATATCCCAAGGAAAATCATTTATCTGTGACAAATTGAATTGTATGGGAAATGCCGTTAAGTTTCTCTTTCCTATAGAAGTGATATTAAAACTTCCTTCCTTCTTTGAAAGAGACCTCACATCTCCTTCTATACAATACAAACCCATAGGTAGGTTTTCCTTATGTACACAAGTAGAATAGAAAACAGAAACCTTCTCTGTCTCAGACATGACCTGAAAACAAATCTTAGTTGGACTTACTGGAGTCACCAGATCATGTAGTGTCTGTACAGTCTCTATTCTCGCATGACAAGAAGAATGATTATGAAAACATGAATGATAAATCACCTTATCCTGTCCAGGTAAACACATCACCTTAGAAACAAAATGCAAACATGAAGAAATGTCTACTTGTTCAGTGTTCACTCCATCAAATGCAAAATCTGTGTACTGCAGTTGATAGAACACTTGTTGTGTTTTACTCACAGGTATACCCAAAACTGTAACAGGAACAATAGTTCCCTCTCTTCCGATCACTGGGATTAGCGATGTGCCAACACAAATGTTTCGTTCACATCCTAACCACTTATTTACCCACAAATCCGTATGATTCAATGCAAAATCATACTCTACAGGTAAATTTCGCAGTATTCCCAGTGGAGTAATTCCACTCTGTAAAGCTTGTGCAATCAACTTCAAATTAGAAGAGTACTCTATCTGTATCTCCAGGCACGCTTTAGCTACTTGTGTTTCGTGTGTGCTTTCCACGAGAGCTAATGTAGCATCCTGTAGATGTGACACGGAAGAGCCTAGTACAGCAGCTGTATTCATTACCATCTTTTCAAGAAGTTGATTCAGACTCTTCTGAACCTTTACACCTTTTCCTCCAATAAAACCAATATTATCCAAATCTGACTTAAGTGTCTGTATATTCATGGCATTAGTCAGACTTCCCACTGTCCCAATTCCTCCCAGAATTCCTTCTAACACTCCTCCCTTACTCCTAGTCTGAGCAGTTCTTTTCCCAAACCATTGTTCTATCCCCATCTCCATGTTTATGAGATGTGATTGACACTCAGGAAACCTGGTAGAGATCTTCCAATGAGACATATTGAAAGTCCACACCATTGTCATAAATTCTCCATCCCTTAATAAGGACTTGGACTGAAATTGATTAATTTGGAAAGGAGTAGATGGCATGAACCTCGTGTCTGTGCATGCACTATCTGCTGCTGACCAAATATTCACACTAACGTCTTTACAATGTCTGTAATGTGTCTTTGTTTCAACGCAACACTGGTAAATTCCAGAGTCCCTGGAAGATGGATTCTCTATGGAAAAAATGAAATTATCATCCATCCACCTGATATTACCAATCTGACCTCTGTGTATGACATTAGTTGGACTGTTTAAAAACTTCCCAAAAACGATGAATTTTTGGTCCATGTCAACAAAGACTCAGAAGGCAATTTCAACCTTGTGTTACATTTTAACATTATGGGTAATGTATTTACTTTGTTATGTACTGTCTGTGGTGAAACCCTTATTTCCGGAACTATAGTGTTAGTAACGGTAAACACTACAGATACCTGAACTTGCACAGGTTCCCGTGTTATCTGGAAATTCCATGTTTTGACCCAATCTTTATCTCCTTCTGTAATGGAGAGTAAAGAAGGATCCAGAATTTTCCCAAAAACCTGAGTTTTTAACAAAATTTCTGTTTTGGATCTTCCAAACTTTCCCCTTGCAATCATGTCATTTGTAATATCACCGGACCATACAGCAGGTTCATCACCTCTGATCTCTATGTTCCAATATAGTACATCTGTAGGAGAACATTCCCATGTACCCGTTTTATTATTGTGTACATATTCTCCTTGTAATTGTGTGAATCTAGTTTTAGGTCCTGCAATCGCATGTAATATTATGTCTGTGTCGTGTATGAAATGTAATTCAATGCAACATTTTGTTCCATATCCCATGCAGATATTTCCTGTTATCTCCACAGAATCGTCCGTGATGTTCTCTGTCAGTAAGTTCCGTGTATCTGATCCTCTTGGTCTTCGAGAATGTTGAATCTCTCTAGTCCGTTCATTCACATCATTGGCGATTGTTCCTTGATGTAACATGTAGACAATGACGAAAATAAAGCAAAGCAGCAGGAAAGTAGTTCCCATCACGTAGAAGCTTGTCTTGAGCTTGGGAAGATGTTCTTTCTCCAGAAGGCTTGATGTCATCTTTCCTTCACAGTCTTTAGGTTCGTTATTCCAGTTCGTATAGGAATCCATTTCTTCCTGGAAAGAAATGCAGTATCATTATTTTGTCACAAATATTTTGCACTGGTCAACGTGAACCCACACTTTTTGTGTTTTCCGGGTCTTTTTTACCACATTTGACACTCGGTGCACAAGAATCATGACTTGTCCCATAGTCTCAAGGACTTCAAAAGGACCTTCCCAATTACACTCCCATGGACCACTCTTGCGAAAGGTTTTGATCATCACTAGAGCACCTTTCTTGAATTTGGACTCATAGGGTGGCTCCATTTTCTGCATTCTCGATGCCGCATATGGCAGAATCGCTTTCAGGTTCTCCTGTAGCGATCTCAACCATTGGGACCTTGAGATAGCATCTTTTTGTGGAGTGGATAAAAATGGCTCATGTGGGAACCACAATGGCATTTTTCTTCCCGTCATCAACTCAAACGGAGTGAATTGAGTTGTAGAAGAGATTGAACCTCTTATACTCATGAGTATGAAAGGTACCTTGTCAACCCAAGTGTTACCTTTGTCCAAAAGCATCTTTGCAATTCTGGACTTGATTGTCCTATTCATTCTTTCCACAATTCCCGCAGATTGTGGATGATAGGGGACATGAAATTGCTGTCGTGCCCCTAGAATAGCACAAGCAGTTTGCATGATTTTACCTGTGAAGTGGCTACCTCGATCGGAGGTAATCATCCTTGGGATCCCCCAAGTACAAAAGACATGTTGTACCAATTCCCTTGCTGTGGACAAAGCATCATCTTTCCTAACAGGTAATATTTCTACCCATTTTGAGAACACATCTACCACAATCAATGCATACCTGAGACCATGTTTACCTGAGGGTAAAGGACCAATATAGTCTATCTGCAGTGTAGACCATGGACCATCTGCAGGTGCGATTCGTAGAAGTGGTGGCTTCTGTCCTTTAGGTCTTGGATTTATTTGGGCACAAATGAGACATGATAGTACAACACTTTGAACTGTTTCGTCCATTTTTTCCCAATAAAATTTCTCCTTGAGAATGACTAACAATTTCTGTTGTCCCAAGTGACCTAAACTCTCATGGTTGTATCGAGTGAATTCTACCTGTAGATGTTTTGGTACAACTGGACGCAATTCTTCATTTGAACTGTGACACAAAACCCCATTTTCACAGATGAAAGGAGGTTTTGGATCATCCAGAAAAATAACAAGAGAAGGATCTTTTCTCTGTTCTTCTGCAAATGAAGGTATGTACGTGTCTGTTCTTTGAACCGCTGAATTCTCAGAAGGTTCAGAGTCAAACACTTCCTCTCCTGTCAGGGCAGCTTCTTTGGCTAGAGCATCTGCGGTTGCATTTCCTACAGATAACTCATCATCAGATCTTTGATGTGCAGCGACTTTCACTATAGCAAATCTATTTGGGGCCCTAGATGCCATCTCAAAAATTGATTCTAGCGTTTCGCGGTGCAGCAAGGCTTTGTTGGACGAGTCCACATAGCCTCTCCTTTCCCAAACAGGCAGGTAATCGGTTAGGGATCTGACAACATAGGAGCTATCACTGTAGATTACCATTGGAGTTTGATCATCAGCTTCATTCAGCTGTAGGACCATTCTTACCGCTTCTATCTCTGCCCTTTGAGCTGAGAAATGACTTGGTAACTTGTGTTTTACCACTTGTCCTCGCTTGGAATAGAAAATTCCATATCCTGTGTGATAGTGTCCTTCCAGAAAAAATCTAGAACCGTCTACAAACACAGGTTCATCTGCGTCTTCCGACTGTCGTCTGAAGAGAGATGGACTTGGTTCATGGAACGTTTCTATGCAATCATGGGTTTGTCCTTCATACTGCATCAATTGAGGAAGAACATACTTGGCATTATAATCTACCTCAATTTGATTTGGAGACAATGAGAGCAACCAATGGGCAAATCTCTGATTTGACACACCTGGGATGTTTTTCTCAAAGAGAAGTTTCAGTGTGGAATGTGGCGTTTGGAGAATAACCTTTTGGAACCCGATGATGTGTTGAGTGATTTTTATCGCAAAATACACTCCCACCAGGTGTCTTGCGCACACCTCAAACCCCCTCTCAACAGGTGAGAGAAGCTTAGAGAAGTACCCCAAGATTCTCCATTCCCCCCCTTGCAGCTGCAGCAAAACCACAGAGATACTTGTCTCTGAAGTGTGTGCTTGAAGCGCAAAAGGTGCGTTCCTTTCCACCATACTTAACGCAGGTGCGTGTTGTAGATCATGTTTCAATTGTGTGAAGGCTTTTTCCTGTTCAACACTCCAGGGACCAAAATAATCATCATTGTCACCTTTTAAAAGATCATACAAAGGTCTGGCTTTGTCAGCAAAATTTTCAATGAAATCCCTTGAGTAATTTACAAGCCCTAAAAAATGTCTTAGTGCCTTGTGTGATGTTGGAATTGGAAGAGATGCAATTGCCTCTATTCTGTCCTGTAGGGGTCGCCGTGTACCTGGATTTAACAGAACGCCTAAAAACCTGACCTCAGTCTGCATCAGCTTGACCTTTTTGGTATTCAGTTTTAAACCTGCATCATGCAGCAGCTCAAACAATTCTGCAAGCAAGATCACGTGCATCTCCTTGTCCTCCGTACTCAACAAGATATCGTCCACATATTGCAATAAACATTCCGGACGAGAAAATTTCGACAAAACGTTCGCTAGCGCCTGATGAAAAATGCTTGGCGACATACTTGCCCCCTGAGGAAGACGACAGCATACAAATTGCTGATCGAGGTGGTTGAATGCAAGCTTATATTGGCAACTTTGCTCAATCGGTATACTGAAAAAACCATTACTGATATCCAATACTGAGAAATACCTTGCCTTAGCATCCAATCTCGACATCATGTCGTGTGTATCAGCTACAATCGGTGCTACATTGGGGGTACACTTATTGAACATCCTCAAGTCCAACAACATCCGATAGCTACCATCGCTTTTCAGAACACACCACAATGGATTGTTACAAACAGAATTTGCCTTACGTATCACACCTTGAGCCAACAATTCCTGAATAATCTTAGACATCGGAGCAACTGACTCCGGAGGCAACTTATACTGACGCTGTGGAGGTGGGTCTCGGCCTTCAATTTTGACAACTACATCCTTCATTGTTCCAACCTCATTCCTGTACTGAGCCCATAAAGAAGGAAACCGCTGTACTAACTCAGTCAATACTTCGTCACCACCAGTTTCAGGCCACAAATGATCTGCTGACACTACATCGGTCAAACAAATGGTCCCGACATGACTATATTCATCTGGATCAATAACTACCGCCTTACAACTGTTAGAGTCTTTCCAAACTGTTTTGTTACCCAAATCAATAATCCAGCCATGCTTTTCCATAAAATCAGTGCCAATTATATTCTCAGTATCCTGACAACACCAAATATCCATTTTCGTTTTCAAAAAACCAGGTATTTCCAAAGAAACATCCTGCGCTAATGTCACCTTTGTTCCATTTTTACCACTGAAACCAACAATTGTACATACAGGGGAATCTGGCTTTAAATGTAAATCAACATTTGTGACACTCAATTGCGCACCTGTATCAAGGAGAAATGTTACTTCCTGACCTTCAAGATTTACCTTTAAAAATGGTCGACCACAGCTATCCATTGAAACTCGAGTAACAAATTCCAGTGGATGGAGCCTGGGGACCGGCTTTGCTAGTCAGGAGGATGGAGAAGGGAGAAGAGCAGCAGGTGTCTTGCCCCTTCCATCCAATCCCTGTATGGTCATTTCCCTTATCTGTCTGGTCAGAGGTGCATATGGTGATTGGTTATTTCTGTTGTCAGTATGAGTGGGCGTATATGGTGATTGGTTATTTCTGTTGTCAGTATGAGTGGGCGCATATGAAGGTGGAGGTACTGAAGATGGGGGAGGTGCACTGGATGTGTTTGGCATCAGTCCATTTTCCTTACCCAGCCTTTCCTCAGCTCCCGCCCTCAGGAATTTCTTGCATTCCCACTTCAGGTGTCCGGGTAGGCCGCAGAAAAAGCAGTGAATTGTGCTTTCCCTGTTACCCCCCCCTGAATTCTTGTTTTTAGAATTCAACACCGGTCTTTTGTTGTTTTTGATCTGTTTTTCCTGGGATACTAATGTGTCAGTTTTCCCTTCTATCATGGCTATTTTTGATTTTACCTGATTTTGCTTCATTCGTCTACGTATTCTATCAATAAATGACGTGGCCTCTTGTAGACTTTCCATTCTAGAAGCTATTTCGAATGAAGCAGGGTCCAAATATTTAAACTTTTTAACAAAGGCCTTGATCATGGAAGGCGGTTCTTGATCAGATCCGATTTCCAGTACCATTTTGTAGGCCTGTTCAAATTTGACTACAAAGACAAATGGATCCTCCTGTATGTGTGTCTTAAGGTTTTCTAACAATTCGACTGTTGGGATAGACTCTCCTGTGGTAAAGAGAATCAACTGTCTCAACCTATCTTCCTTTGTGTCATGGATCAGGTCATTGTGTTCGTCAGTCCTAGGTGTTGCTTGTAACCTTTTTGCCATGTGGGAGGGAAGCCATACCCTGAAAATCTTGTTTCTCTGTTCATTTGTTAGATTATATTTATCCGAATGTGACTCAAAAATGTCCGCATTTTGGAAGGCGTCCATTTTATCATCATATTTGGGTATGTCTTTAATGATTTTCATTAATTGGTCATGGATTTTAATGTTAAGACGGGCGGCCTTATCATGTAACTTCTTTTTCCGAAGTTCCTCCTCATTCAGAGTCCCGTCCTCGGCCGTATCCAGCCCGTCCGGTACGTCTGAACCTAAACCTGATGCAGGTGACTGGGAAGGATCTGTCTTGTTTTGTCTCGTATTAACAGATACATATTTAATATCTTTCCGTAGTTTTGATATTAAATCTGCTCTTGTATCCAACTGATCCTCCAGATGTTCGATATGTTCTGCTAATATCGAACAATTTGGACAATCTGTTGTCTCTGCATCTGTGACGTGTGTGTCTGTTGTTATGGGTGTGTCAGTCACCATGCAGATAGTGTGTGCATATGGCTGTGCCCCACCCACCATGGAGTTGTAAGTGTATACCATACCCAATACATTCTGTATCTTTTTCTGTAACCGATTCACAGTAAAAAACTTCTTATCTAACTTAGTATTCTCAAGTTCACATTGCCGGTACAGATTTGACCATAACTGTGCGTCACTATGTGTATGATCAAATAAATACTCTACATGACTGTTACTAGAATAATGATGAATAAAATCCATTTCTCACCAATATGTGATGTTTGTCCTTGAATGGCTTCAACCGTCTTATGGATGGATGGTCCTGGAATGGCTTCAACCGTCTTATGGATGGATGGTCCTGAGATGGCTCCAACCGTCTTTTGGATGGATGGTCCTGAGATGGCTCCAACCGTCTTTTGGATGGATGGTCCTGAGATGGCTCCAACCGTCAAGGCTTGACACATACGACCTCCGTGCAGCTTTGTCACGTTAAACCTCTCTTAGGTTCTGATGTGGACACAGTGTATCGTCGTTTGCCTGCAGCTTGGACAGAGAGATTACTCCCAAAACTCACAGACCCCCCTTCTCGGACAAAGGGCAGGGAATGACGTGAGAGAAAAAAAGAGTCCTAATCGCTGTGAATAGGCAGCGTGAAAAAAATCACCTCGCACAGAAAACAGCTGTGTTTCACAATCATTCAGGCTGGTGCTCGCCAAATGTTAAATAATGGGTTTAGGGCGACAACTGCATAGCCAGTATATAAATGATTGGAGCGAAGATAGGTCAAAAATATATTATGGATTTATTCAGATAAGAATTGGAGGGTTACAGTCATTAGAGAAAAATAACTGTCTTGGCTTGAGTTAATAGATGGATAGACAGATAGAAAAAATAACAGTTCATTTATCTTACATCGCTGTAGTGTGTAAGCCGTCTCTCTCTGGATGGACTGGTCGGATGAGTCCGTCTTTCTCCTCCCTCCTTCTCCTTCCTTCTCCCCCCAACCTTTGAAGTGTGGGCTTCTTTTATAACCCAAACCCCTCCTCCTGATTGCCCTTATCTCTTTACATGGTAACACAAAAACTAACTATCCTAATTTAGTTGAGCATTACATCATGTCACGTGGTACATTTTACCCGCGAAATAAGTGTACTTGCGCACTAGAGACTTGTAACAAAACCTACTTCAACTTATTTATAATTCCTTTGAGGCTCGCTGAACTTTGACCTCAGTGTAACAGAAAGAAGTCCCTCATAGCTATTTCAGTTCTTAGCCCAACATTCCAAACAGAATATAGCTCTTCTTTGACAACTTTGATGAACAACTAGCAGATGACTTTGGTTCTACCATTTCAAACTCTTGGTCAATATTTCCAGCTCACAAACTCACTCTTAAAGGGGATGGCGAAATACACATATTTTATGAATATATGTATATTCAAGTTTATGAATCAAATCTCCATAAACTCACTATTTTACACCAACGGGGATGGAATTGGCCCATGTGTATCTCCAGCGAACTGAGGCGGTGAGCAGAAGGAAGGGGTCTCTTTCTCCGGTGGATGATAGAGGCTGGCCTCTGGAAGACACTGAAGAGCAGCCGTCCCCAGAATGGAGTTATTCTAGATCAGATATAAATTCTGTGGTATTCCATGTTGGGCTTTTCATGTAGCTTAAGTCTCCAGGACGTCTGTCTTCCTACGGTTTCCAGTATCCCTGCTACCTGTCTGCGTTCTCCAGGACATCTCCTAGCTGCCTACGGTTTCCAGTATCTCTGCTACCTGTCTGCAGTCCCCAGGACATCTCCCGACTGCCTACAGTTTCAAGTACCTTTCCTACCTTTCTGCGGTCTCTAGGACATTTGTGTCTGCAACCGATCACAGACGCAGACACAAAATGGGGGGCGTGTATAGCAGTCTGTAACCAATCACAGAGTACTATACACAGAGGGTGGGCGGGGGAAGCAGTGAGTATTCATGAACCTTAATAAGAGGGCTGGGAAGAGAGTCTGATTGCAGAGTATATGTATACATGGTATGTATAACGATCCTGTTCTAACTACTATTCAGCTTCCACCACAGCCCCTAGCGCTTACTATGGCCATTTTACAACCCTGAACATCTCATCCACATTGAATTGTATGGGGATCATTGTCCGGGGTCAAGTTCGCAAGCCGAACCCAATTTTTCGGTTAGTTTGTGTTAATTTGACGAACCCAAATATCCACAGGTATGCTCATCACTAATTATTATCAACTTCAAATAGAGGGATTCTTTTGCTGTGAAGAAGGCTTCTGGTCACACACAGTTCAGCCAATGTAAGGACTCCTAAGCAGGACGCAGCTACAGGGTTAGTTCAAAATAAGTGCAGTGTTTGCTCAGGAATGGCAGCAGGCAGGTGTCAGTGTATCTACGCACATAGTCAGGCGAAGAATTTTGTAACAAAGATGCCGAAGCCACTTCTGACCAAGAAAATCATCAGGGACAGACTGACATTCTGCAGGAAGTGCAGGCAGGGGCGTAACGATTGTGGTTGCAGAGGTCGCAACTGGACCCAGGGGTGTAAGGGCCTACCGACCCCAGAGCGTGCTTCAGCTGGATGAGCATCCGAGAGTGCACATCTCGCTGAAATGCATTGTGGCACAGAGGCCAGTTGGGTCCCTGTGCTGCAATTGGGGCTGGGTTTGGGGGTAATTGCCCCTTGGGTTGGTTTCCTAGCAGCAGCTAATGGCCACTCAGCCTCACATCTCTTTGACACCTGCACTGTACCTTGAAATGCCCTTCTGGCCAGAAGTATCATGCTGAATAGTGGATCAGAAGACGCTGCTGTGTCTTTCCTGTTCTCTATTGGTGGAGCAGCAGTCACCAGAGGTTGCCATGTCTGCTTCCTGCTCTCTGATTGGTGACTGCTGCTTCACCAGAGGTTTCCATGTCTGCTTCCTGTGCTTAAATAGCCAGGTCTCCAGCAAGCTTTGCTGACTATACAAAGCCTTTTGTATGAAAGCCGACTTGGTGGAAGGAGCTGCTGTGGATTCTCCTGGAGTTGTATTGTATCCTACCCTTTTGTCTCTTTAGTGCAGCGTTGGGTTTAGTTAAACCTCACCCACCTCTTACTAGTGAGGGCATCTATAGGGTTTCTCAGGGACCCATGGTGCTGCTCGGCGACAGTTGCGGAGACTGTATAGGGACTGGCTAGCAGAGTAGGGACAGCTTAGGTGAGGATAGGATGTGTTCATTTACCCTCTCACTAGTGCCAGGTCCCACCATTGTTACTGTGTCCCTAGTGTTTCCCCCTTGTTTGTGGTGTTTTTTGGTGTTTTTTTTGTTGTGCGTCAGACCTCAGTTGGTCGGAACGTACTTGCCACATTCGTGACAAGAAAGAGGTTATTGGAAAATAGAGAATTGATTACCTTCCATGTAATGCAGGAGATGCTGGGGAGGCCGCGGAGTCACTAACAGCCGGAGGTCAGGAGGAAGGGAGACAACTAGTGGGGAAGACTTTAGAAGGATTTCTCAGGGGTAAAACAGCTGTAAAATGATTTATACATTTCATGCTCCTCACCAGCACTAATTAAGTCAGATATTGCCAATAAACCTATCAGAAGCTTCCAAAGACATGACATCATCATATGGGCTGTCCGATATTATTTAAAGTCATAGTACTCTTAAGGCCACTTTACACACACAGATAAATCTGCGGCAGATCTGTGGTTGCAGTGAAATTGTGGACAATCAGTGCCAGGTTTGTAGCTATGTACAAATGGAACAATATGTCCATGATTTCACTGCAACCACAGATCTGCCAAAGATTTATCTCTGTGTGTAAAGTGGCCTTAAGTGTATGTAAACTTCTCTCTCTCTCAATCTCTCTCTCATTATTCTGGCATTTGGCAAATATAAATAATTTTGGTTCCAAATTGACCGAAAACTGGAAAGGTTTATTCTGATTTCATGTCAGATAGTGAGAAAAACTTGCAGATGTGTCTTTGTGCTACCCCTTTAGCAGACGAACTGCTCGGATCCGGCATTGCGGTGGCTCGAGGGTCCCCACCCCTGGGCCCAGTGGCCACTCGATTTGAAAAAAGGGGTATTTACAGGGGATGAGTCAGTGACGCCACCTGTGGTTCGCGGTCATGGGGAGTTCAGCCGCTGTCGGGGCGGATGGAGTGGGGCAGCCAGGTGTTAATCCCTCCACAGGTAGGGAGGCCCCGGGCTGCTGCAGGGTTGGTGGATAGTGTTGTGCAGGCTTGCTGGGCAGGCAGAATGCAGGGAGTGGGCAGTGTACTCACTCAGGTTGTTGCGATGTTAGATGCAGTCAATGAAGCAGACTCACACACTGTAGTAAACCAAAGTCTCTGGGTATCACTGCAACTGCGGGGAGCCTATCCGGGTGTCCGCTTCCACCGGTATCACTTAATGGTCCGAAGCCTGCCTCCATGCACAAATTTAGTTGTTCTTGTGACCCCTTGGCCTGAAGCTGTCAGGATCCCGCTCCCTATATGTAGTGGAGCAATGCTCTCGATGGCTGGCACTTGGGATCTCAGTGGGTCGCATAAGCTGGAAAACCCTATCCCCCTCGTTGTGCTGATGCCTTCAATCTTTGAGCTCTTGGGGAAGTTCATAAAGAGACTCTTCCTCCCAGGTGAATTATCAGGACGTTGAACTGTTTCCTGATCTAGGGTCCTTTACCCCACCGTGCTCAGTACCGGTCTGGTTACTAGACTTTCCGATGCTGACCGTCCTCCAAGATTATGTCAGTACACCCCTTTCCAATACCCTGCGACTGGGTCTCCGACTCCTCTGGTCCCGGACCACCGTCTGCGACCCAACCTAGGTCACTCCCGGGAGCTACAACTCCCTTGCTCCTCACTCTCTAGGAGCCCTCACTCAACTCCCTAGGTCCCTCCCACCAGTCTGCCTGACCCCTAGGTGGGTGGCCCTTTTCCAGTTAGACCAACTCACTGGTGTGTCTGACAGGTCATGATGTGAGGTGTGGTTGGGATTTGTTGTGCTGATGGGAGTGATACCTGGAACCATGGGGGGTAGGTCCTCAATTATAGAAAGAGAAGATGACAGAGATCACATGATCTCTGTCTGAGAATCTCTTGACTTAATATGATCTTCCAAATCTCAGCTCTGGAAATTGACATGTGGGAGTGGCTTAATGTGGTGGGCGTGGCTCCACCAGAAAAGCTCACACTGCTCCTGTGCATGCTGCTGCAGACAGAGCTCCACCCTGCTGTATTCCCTCTGTATTATGAAAAGAGACCAGCGAACCTCTCAAGATTCGGTTCTCTAAGCCCAACCGAACAAATAGTACATTCGTTGAACCTTTCAGAACCCCATTGGATTCAATGGGAGGCGAAATGTAAGGCAGAGAAAACACTTTTAGGGAGATCCAAAAGCTTCCAAAACTGCAAAAATGCATTTTACAGTGCAGCACCACTGTTTTGCATAGCAATTAACTTCCTAGACTATTGCCATAAGAAATATAGAGGCAGATGAGAGACGTGTGTAGGGCTGGTGCTCTCATACCCCTGCCAGTACAGACAAGACACAACTTTGAGACCTATCTTGTAGCCTCTACAATGAAAATCCTTTCAGGCAGACAGCAGAGTAGCATCAATTGCCCCCCTCCCCATAGCGCCTTAACAGAGCAGGGAGATACGGTCCAGGCAACACACAGGCTGTGGCCTGGCATTTCCATTTTAAAAAGTGAGCACACAGTGACTATGCCCTCTGCAGCAGCGCATCCAGGACATAATGGTGCCCTAGAAATTTGTGCACAACCAAGTTGATCCATGCAATGCATATGGGATATCGCCCAGCCGTAGTGCCGCCACTAGGTTTGAACCATAATCGCACATGGCCTTACTTGGCTCCAGGTTCAGTGGAGACATCCATTTATCCAACTCTGCCATGATAGTGTTCCACAACTCTGCAGATGTGTCACTGCATTCTCTGATGCACATTAATGTAAGCACTGCCTAATTGCGTTGACTTACGGGATGTTGCCTGGGATTTAAATTTTAAAACTCAACAGAAATTTTTAAAAACATTCAAGTAGACAGCAGTACAGTAGCCTCAATTGCCACCCTCCCCATAAGACCTTAAAAGAGCAGGGAGGTACGGTCCATGCAACACACAGGCGGTGGCCCAGCATTTCAATTTCTATCATGAAGACATGCTTGAGTGACCAGTGAAGGCTTCTTGCTCCCAGAAGACTTGCACTACAGACAAAAATCTCTTTGCATGCGAGGTGGAAAGAAAGGGTATCTTTTTCATGTAGACTGTAACGCAGGGCCGTATTTGCCACTAGCATTGGAGGGCACGTGCCTGGGGCGGCGCCTTCCAGGGGGCAGCAACAAAACCAACATTTATTTATTTATTTATTTTTTTAAATCTTCCTCATTCAAACAACATGGAAAATGGGGTGATGGAGCACAATGGGGGTGCGCTGCATGGGGGATGGAGCATGAATGGGATATGCAGCCTAGAGGATGGGGTGATGGAGCATTAGGGGGTGCGCATCCACGAGAATGGGGGGGATGTAAAATGAGAGTGGTGAACAGTATAGCGAATGGGGGTTGCAGTATAGAGAATGGGAGGCATGGTATGGAGAATGGGGTAGCATGGGGGGCAAGTTATTGAAAAGGAATAACATGGGAGGGGGCTTGATATGGAGAAGGGGCAGCATGGGGGGGGGCTTGATATGGAGGGGGCTTGATATAGAGAAGGGGCAGCATGGGGGTGCTTGGTATAGAGGGGGCTTGATATGGGGGGCTCAGTATGTAGGGAGCTTGATATTGAGAAGGAGAAGCATGGGGTGGATCGGTATGGAGGGGGCTTGATATGGAGAAGGGGCAGCATGGGGGGGCTCGGTAAGGAGAAGGGGCAGCATGGGGGGCTTGGTATGGAGGGTGCTTGATCTGGAGAAGGGGTAGCACGGTGGGGCTCGGTATGGAGAAGGGGCAGCATGGGGGGCTTGGTATGGAGGGGACTTGATATGGAGAGGGGGTAGCATGGTGGGGCTCGGTATGGAGGGGGCTAGATATGGAGAAGGGGTAGCACGGGGAGACTTGGTATGGAGGGGGCTTAATATGCAGAAGGTGCAGCATTGGGGGGGCTTGGTATGGAGAAGGGGCAGCAGGGGGAGCTTGGTATGGAGGGGGCTTGATATGGAGAAGGGGTAGCATGGTGGGGCTCTTTATGGAGGGGGCTTGATATGGAGAAGGGGTAGCACGGGGGGCTTAATATGGATTGGGCTTGATATGGAGAAGGGACAGCATGTAGGAGATCGGTATGCAGAAGGGGCAGCATGGGGGGCTTGGTATGGAGGGGCCTTGATTTGGAGAAGGTGCAGCATTGGGGGCTCAGTTAGGAGCCTGGGAGGGCTGGGCGCGCCGCGGCAAATTTTTAGGCCACGCCCCCTAACCACACCCATTTCACAGTCACGCCCATATCCACTCCCCATCCACACCCATTCAGCATGGACACGCAGGCAGCCGGCGGGCCTCCAGCATGGACACGCAGGCAGCCGGCGGGCCTCCAGCATGGACACGCAGGCAGCCGGCGGGCCTCCAGCATGGACACGCAGGGAGCCACAGTGAGGCAGCCGGTCGCCCACACAGTGAGGTGGCCGGTCGCCTTCACAGACAGGCGGCAGGGGGGCGCCCGCAGAGACAGGCGGCAGGGGGGCGCCTGCACAGACAGGCGGCAGGGGGGCGCCCGCACAGACAGGCGGCCGGGGGGCGCCCGCACAGACAGGCGGCCGTGGGGCGCCCGCACAGACAGGCGGCCGGGGGGCGCCCGCACAGAAAGGCGGCCGGCCGACCGCACAGACAGGCGGCCGGCCGACCGCACAGAGAGGCTCCGGCCGGGGGTGAGGGGGGGGGAGGGAGGGAAATCAGCGCTGGGGAGATTTTACTGTACCAGCAGCAGCACAGGCAGCGCTCCTCTCTGTTATGCCACGTCTACTGGGATGGTAGGAGGGAAAAGCAGGGAGGCGGAGAGAGAGTGGGTGGGCGGAGCCCGGGAGCCGGCCGTCCCGATCGTGGCAACGGGACAAACAACGTAAAGCGTGAAAGTCCCGCTGTATCCGGGACGGTTGGGAGGTATGGGGTAAGGGATAATGACACTGACACTCGGGGTACAGGATAATGACGCTGACACTTGGCTCTCACCCACAGCACCCTGAAATCCCTCTATCAGCACCCAGCTTTCCTATGTTCTGATATTTATCTTGTCCTCAGCACCCAGCTTTCCCATATCAGAGCATGAGAAAGCTGGGTGCTGAGAGATGTATATCAGAACATGAGAAAGCTGGGTGCTGAGAGATGTATAGCAGAACATGGGAAAGCTGGGTGCTGAGAGATGTATATCAGAACATGGGAAAGCTGGGTGCTGAGAGATGTATAGCAGAGCATGGGAAAGTTGGCTGCTGAGGGAAAGAGCCTTTTTCCCTCAGCACAAAACATTTCCATCCCATACTTGTATCTTTGTCCCCCCTGTATAAAGTTCTCAAAATACTATAACAGCCCCCACATAGCCTTCCAAATAATTGTATAAAGGGTCTCACATAACCCTTCATATATTAGAATGCAGATACATAGCCCTCCATATATTATAATGCACCCCCATAATCCTCCATGTATAAAGTAGCCCTTCAATTATAATGCATTTCCCATAGTTCTCCATGTATTAAAATTCACCCCATAGTTCTCCATATATTATACTGCACCACATAGTCCTCCATGTTTTATAATGCACTTCCATAGTCCGTGTATAAAGTAGCCTCCATAGTCCTCCATATATTTATAATGCAGCCCCCATAGTCCTATATGTATTATAACACAACCCCATAAAACTTCAGATGGTATTATGCAGCCCCATACTCCTCCATGTATAATTCACCCCTATATTCCATGTATAAGGTGTCCCTTCATTTTGTATTATACAGCCCCCCCCCGACCTCCATTTTAATGCAGCCCTATAGACCTCCAGTATAATGCAGCCTCATAGACCTCTATGTATATTACACCTCTATATTCAATGTATAAGGTGTCCTTCATGTTTATTATGCAGCCTCACCAGGCCTCCATATATAATAATGCAGCCAACCTCTCCAGGCCTCCATGTATAATATAGCAGCCAGCCTCCCAGGCCTCCATGTATAATATAGCAGCCAGCCTCCCCAGGCCTCCATGTATAATAATGCAGCCAGCCTCCCCAGGCCTCCATGTATAATAATGCAGCCAGCCTCCCCAGGCCTCCATGTATAATAATGCAGCCAGCCTCCCCAGGCCTCCATGTATAATAATGCAGCCAGCCTCCCCAGGCCTCCATGTATAATAATGCAGCCAGCCTCCCCAGGCCTCTATGTATAATAATGCAGCCAGCCTCCCCAGACCTCCATGTATAATAATGCAGCCAGCCTCCCCAGGCCTCCATGTATAATAATGCAGCCAGCCTCCCCAGGCCTCCATGTATAATAATGCTGCCAGCCTCCCCAGGCCTCCATGTACAGTATAATGGAGTCTCCCCAGGCCTCCATGTACAGTATAATGCAGCCTCCCCAGGCCTCCATGCACAGTATCATGCAGCCTCCCCACCCCAGGCCTCCATGTACAGTATCATGCAGCCTCCCCACCCCAGGCCTCCATGTACAGATGCAGCCTCCCCACCCCAGGCCTCCTTGTACAGTATCAGGCAGCCTCCCCACCCCAGGCCTCCATGTACAGATGCAGCCTCCCCACCCCAGGCCTCCATGTACAGTATCAGGCAGCCTCCCCACCCCAGGCCTCCATGTACAGTATCAGGCAGCCTCCCCACCCCAGGCCTCCATGTACAGATGCAGCCTCCCCACCCCAGGCCTCCATGTACAGTATCATGCAGCCTCCCCACCCCAGGCCTCCATGTACAGTATCAGGCAGCCTCCCCACCCCAGGCCTCCATGTACAGTATCATGCAGCCTCCCCACCCCAGGCCTCCATGTACAGTATCAGGCAGCCTCCCCACCCCAGGCCTCCATGTACAGTATCATGCAGCCTCCCCACCCCAGGCCTCCTTGTACAGTATCAGGCAGCCTCCCCACCCCAGGCCTCCATGTACAGATGCAGCCTCCCCACCCCAGGCCTCCATGTACAGTATCAGGCAGCCTCCCCACCCCAGGCCTCCATGTACAGATGCAGCCTCCCCACCCCAGGCCTCCATGTACAGTATCATCCAGCCTTCCCACCCCAGGCCTCCATGTACAGTATAATGCAGCCTCCCCACTCCAGGCCTCTGACCACCGTGTACTTATATATATATAAAAAAAAAAACCAAGTACTCACCGCTCTCCTCCTTCCACTGCTGCTCTGTCCTGACGTCTCCTTGTTCCACTGATGCTGTACTCCCTGCTCTCCTCCTTCCACTGCTGCTCGTCCTCCCGGTGCTGCGGTCGGCGTCCTCCCTCCCTGCGCTCTGTGCACTCAGCACAGCAGTCGCACAGGAGTGACGTCACCGCACAGGCACAGGGGGAGAATGATGATGCAGAGCGGCGCCGGCCGCTCTTTGCTTCATTATTACTGTGCGCGGTGACGGGGGAGGGGGGCCCCGGTGCCGCCGCTGACATCGGGCAGGAGGGCCCGGTGTCGGGGGCGGCAGCGGGTCATATAGTGGGCGCGTGCACTGTGATAGATCAGCGCAGCTTCTCTCTCACTGAGAGGAGCTGGCTGCTGATCTGCCGGGTCCCCGCGGGCCCCAAACCGCCCGGGCCCGGTCGCGATCGCGACCGCTGCGACCGCGGTAGTTACGCCACTGGTGGTTACTCTTTAGTGAGGAGGATTACATTGACACAGTTTGTCTTAAAGGGAATCTGTTACCATGTTTTTGCGACCTAATCTTAGAGCAGCATAATGTAGGGGCAGAGACCCTGATTCCAGAGATGTGTCACTTACTGGTCTGCTTAGTGTAGTTTTGATAAAATCACTGTTTAATCAGCAGTAGCTTATCATTAGAGGACTACTTAGCGTGCTGCAGATAGTCCAGCATATTTATGAGCTTTGTAGAACTGCGAGATCTGCAGAGAAAATGACAGTAAACTGCTCAGTAAGTGACACATCGCTGCAATCAGGGGCTCTGTCTCGACATTATACTGCTCTCAGATGGGGAAGACAAACCTGTTGACAGATTCCCTGTACGGGCACTGTTTCGGTATGTGCAGCAGAAGACCAGACAAGAGGGAAGTCTTGGGAGACGCAGGACAATGTGTTGCTAAGAATGAGGACATTTTAAAGGAGTCTTTTACTCCCAAAATGGCAATTAATCTGCAGACACATTTATACAGGGGACGTCGCTCTGGCATATACAGTTTTAACTTAATATTTTATTTTATATATGCAGATGGTTCTTTGCACCCCTGGTGTGGCCGATGTCTTGGTGCAGCGGTGCACTCTTCTATTTACATATTAAAGACAGTCCCTCGTCTTAACTGACAGACGTCCTTTGGGGTAGTCAGTGCTGTATAAAATGACTTAGCATTTCTGTACGTGTCCTGACACTGGAGGAGCAGAGTAGCACTCAAAGTGTCAGTGTGGGCATGCACAGAATGTGACTGCAGTGTCAGTGTGGGTGTGCATGGAATGTGACTGCAGTGTCAGTGTGCACAGTGTGACTGCAGTGTCAGTGTGGGTGTGCACACAATGTGACTGCAGTGTCAGTGTGGGTGTGCATGGAATGTGACTGCAGTGTCAGTGTGCACAGTGTGACTGCAGTGTCAGTGTGGGCATGCACAGAATGACTGCAGTGTCAGTGTGGGTGTGCATGGAATGTGACTGCAGTGTCAGTGTGCACAGTGTGACTGCAGTGTCAGTGTGGGTGTGCACACAATGTGACTGCAGTGTCAGTGTGGGTGTGCATGGAATGTGACTGCAGTGTCAGTGTGCACAGGGTGACTGCAGTGTCAGTGTGGGCATGCACAGAATGTGACTGCAGTGTCAGGGTGGGTGTGCATGGGATGTGACTGCAGTGTCAGTGTGCATAGTGTGACTGCAGTGTCAGTGTGGGTGTGCACACAATGTGACTGCAGTGTCAGTGTGGGTGTGCATGGAATGTGACTGCAGTGTCAGTATTCACAGTGTGACTGCAGTGTCAGTGTGGGTGTGTCACATACCAATGAACAGAAAGCAGGAACCATTACAAATTCAAGAAGCAACAAACTCATGGACTAATAGGAGCAATACTCCAAACATAGCTGCAGGGAGCTTCCCAGCTAAGCAACTGAGAGGGAAGATCCCTGCATGCAAATAAACTGACAACAACCACAGCAAATGACAAACTCAGATAAGAGCTAAAAGAACCAAACAACAAATAAAGAGCCAAGCACTTATCTGGGGTAGATGTGGTCTGGAGCAGGATGAAGCAGGCTGGTTAACAAAGAACAATGGACATCTGGCATAGCCTGCTAGCAAGCCAGGGTTTAAATAGGCAGAGAGTTAGCAATGGAAACGCCCATTGCTCAACACACCTGGTCTCTGTCCAAACCGTTCCTGACCACAAGAGGGAGCCTCACAGCAGCAAAAGCATAACTGACATTCACAACAGACTGCACTGTCAGTGTGGGTGCGCACAAAATGTGACTGCAGTGTCAGTGTGGGTGTGCACACAATGTGACTGCAGTGTCAGTGTGGGTGCGCACAGAATTTGATTGCAGTAGCAGTGTGGGTGTGCATGGAATGTGACTGCAGTGTCAGTGTGGGCGCGCACGGAATGTGACTGCAATGTCAGTGTGGGTGCGCAGGCAGTTTGACTACAGGTATGTTCTGACACCTGGTTGCTCCCTGTATGTGACTACAGATTCAGTGAGGAGGAAGGGTGTTGTGTGAGCAGACAGCACATCTCAGCGCCATGTCCGCTTCCCCAATGGAGCCGCTCACTTGCTATACTTCAAGGTGCATCAAGTGGCAGCTACACACAGGATCCAGGCATGAGAACACAGCATTGACACTGGAGTGTGCCGCAGTGCTCCTCCTGTGTTGTGTGCACACCTGCACTGACACTTGGACTGTGCCGCGGTGCTCCTCCTGTGTTGTGTGCACAACTGCACTGACACTTTGCGTGTGCCGCTGTGCTCCTCCTGTGTTGGATGCACACATGCACTGATGCTTGGAGTGTGCCGCCGTGCTCCTCCTGTGTTGTGTGTACACTTGCACTGACACTTGGAGTGTGCCGCTGTGCTCCTCCTGTGTTGTGTGTACACCTGTACTGATGCTTGGAGTGTGCCGCTGTGCTCCTCCTGTGTTGTGTGTACACTTGCACTGACACTTGGAGTGTGCCGCTGTGCTCCTCCTGTGTTGTGTGCACAACTGCACTGACACTTTGAGTGTGCCGCTGTGCTCCTCCTGTGTTGGATGCACACATGCACTGATGCTTGGAGTGTGCCGCCGTGCTCCTCCTGTGTTGGATGCACACATGCACTGATGCTTGGAGTGTGCCGCCGTGCTCCTCCTGTGTTGTGTGCACACCTGCACTCACACTTGGACTGTGCCGCTGTGCTCCTCCTGTGTTGTGTGCACACCTGCACTGACACTTGGACTGTGCCGCTGTGCTCCTCCTGTGTTGTGTGTACACCTGTACTGATGCTTGGACTGTGCCGCTGTGCTCCTCCTGTGTTGTGTGCACAACTGCACTGACACTTTGAGTGTGCCGCTGTGCTCCTCCTGTGTTGGATGCACACATGCACTGATGCTTGGAGTGTGCCGCCGTGCTCCTCCTGTGTTGTGTGTACACTTGCACTGACACTTGGACTGTGCCGCTGTGCTCCTCCTGTGTTGTGTGTACACCTGTACTGATGCTTGGACTGTGCCGCTGTGCTCCTCTTGTGTTGGGTGCGGTGCAGACAGGAGATCTGATGTTGCACTGCTCACTCTTACCAATTTATCACTATCAATCAAGACAAAGGACTGGCTTTCATTTTCCTATATTTGGTGGTATCGGTGCACCCAGGCTTGGGCCGCGCCGAGGGTGTGCAGAAATGTCCTCATTTTCATATTAAATAAAGGTGGCTTTTTCAGTAAATAATAAAGGGGAACCTGTCACACCCTTTTTCGATATTAAACTGCCCCCAATGTCTTGTTAGTGACGCAGTGTAAATGATTCACATTTTCTGACTAACAAGACAATGGGGCAGTTTAATATTTAAGTACGTGACCGATTCCCTTTAAGCTAAACTCTATATGGGGGGGATTAATTCTGCACTGACCACGTCCCACATATAAATATTTCTGCAGTCTAGGTGTCATTTTGGAGTGACAGATCCCTTTGTCAGCTTAAAAATCATCTCAGCCGACGTATGAATGTTTTGCTCGTGCATCGGGTGATTGACGCTGTTTACATAAATCAATTTCCCATCTTTGGCTGCAGTGTTAAGGCTCCTTTTAAATGGGTTTTCTCACATTGGAAACGTATCCCCTTTCCTCGGAATGGGGAATAACTTTCCAATTGCTGGGGGGGTCCGACCACCATGGCCCCCAGTGTTTCCGAGAGGCAGTGCAGAGGTCGATTCACCGCACTACTGCTTCATTCGTTCTTAATGCGAGTGCTGAGCGCAGTGCTCTGCTGATCTTTGGCGTTAGAATGAATGGAGCAGAAGGTGCGGATGATCCATCTACACTACATTCAGAAGAGCCCCGATTCACACAATTGTTGGGGGCCACGGTAGTCGGACCCCCCAGAGATCGGGACGTTATTCCTTTATCACATAGAGGGATAACGTTGAAGTTTGAGGAATCTGCTATAAAGAATATCTAAAGTTTTGGAATATTTTTAATGTTTTAGGCCCCTTCTGAGTAGACTGCTTAGAAGACCACAGTTCAGGAGACAGAAGAGCATGCAGACAGAATGGATGCCAGGAGTAGAATTTCATAGTCCTGTCTCCTGAGCTGTGCACTTAAGAGGTCTTTTGAGCAGTTGGTGGGCGTCTCAAGTCCCACCCCATGATGCCCCTTCTCCCTACTGAGCCCACCTCTGCCCTTACTAATCTCCTCAGAATTAATGGACCTAAACATATAAGATATCTTCGAAAAGTTAAGTCTACTGCCTGTGGCTAATCAGTATTGGTCAGTATTGTGGTTCCTATATGGTCCACAGTCTGATGATGGATGGTAACAACTACCAGCATCTCCTTACCATTGTTAAGGACATACTGGGAGTTGTACATTAATGCACTACATATATTTATATGGGTCTAAACTGACACTTCACTTGATTGCTGTACTAAGTTTGGCAATGTATTCATGTACTGACGGTGGTTTTGGTGATCTATTATTGTCTTTAGGGTGGTTCTGGTGATGTATTATTGTATTTAGGGTGGTTTTTGATGGTGGCTCTGGTGATAGTCATGTGGATGTTTGTAATCGTTACCTTATCAGTCTGATCCTAAAACATAGGGCAGTGTGTTGGACTAAAAATACAGCTATCTGCATGTCTGTCAGCCGAATATGTAAGAGACTAAAGCCCCCATACACTATAATTTGATCTTTAGGCCGGCAGCTATCTTGCTCGGCTCTCCCATATACAGGACAACTCATTCTGCCAAGTGTTCCTGTGTTCTCTATTAGAGCCGCTGCTAGACATCTCTGGCAGCAGCTTATCATTTAGAGCAGAGGTCCCCAACTCCAGTCCTCAAGGCCCACCAACAGTGCAGATTTTTGGGATTTCCTTAGTATTGCACACTGCACAGGTGTTAATGTAATTACCTGCCCAGGTGCTGGTTCCAACAGCAGTGCAATGCTAAGGAAATCCTGAAAACATGCACTGTTGGTGGGCCTTGAGGACTGGAGTTGGGGAACCCTGATTTAGAGGATAATAGGATCTATAGTCTGTAATTGGACATGCTGGATCGTTATTCCCCCCACAATCAGAAGTGAGAGCCCCCATACACAGTGGACTGTCAGCAGAACCTGTCGATATTGGCGGGCTTAGACAACTTTAGGTTAATGTGTATAGAGGTCTTAACTACTAGCTGAAGGCTATGGGCACTCTCGGGGTATGTGCACATGACGTCTTGTAGATGTCTGTGACCCCCCTGAGTTATTCAGACAGAAGACGCTTCAGGACACAGTCAGCATTTTATCCTGAAGCAAATATATATATATATTTTTTGCTGTTGCTTCTTGGTCATTATTTCCAACATCTTTTAGCTACTGGATTTTACCTAATTTTATAAACTAGTAAACGGCATCCAAGCAGCAGCTGCCATACTGTCACTGGACTGTCACTGTCAGCCACTACATGTCTGAGGAAACCTGACGCACTTAAAAAAGCTCCAAAGACTGAACATATGAACAGCAAGTCGTTTTTCCATTGCAGTGTATGAGTTCATTCATGTTAGAATTCATAGTTTGGTTTTTTTTGGGCGGGTTACAGGGCGGATCTGTCTGGAAAAAAAAAATGCTGTGTGCACATACCCTTAATCTGACTGATCAGAAGGGGGCGCCACCACTAACAGTGCCTAGGGCAGCATGAACTCCAAATACGGCCCTGCTGTAACGGCATCATCACACTTGGAGTGACTCATTTTCACCCTAGTTTGGCAGCATTGCTGCCCTTGCATACACATATGAAGACTCCATTTGGGAATTGCCAATGTAACCTCCTTGGCTTCATCCTGCTTATCTGCTGAGCTACTCAGCTGCGTGCCTCTGGGTTCACACCAAGTGGGATTTACAACTTCATCATCAGGCTCTATGTGCTCCCACTCCTCCTCCTCCTGAAATCACAGGACAGTACGCGTTCACCTCAGGTATGAGTCTCATCATCACCAAACCCCCGGGAGTTAATATCAGTTGAAGAGGGTCGAGATCCTCCTAGGAACCCTACTTCATCCAGGCCAGGATGCAACTCTCAAAGACTTTGGGCATCAGACCTGTGTTGCCCATGGGATAGAATGTGTGAACAGCTGTTAAAGGTGGTTTTATTCAATGTGTTTTGAAGTGTCACACTTTCTTCATTGAGAAATTCACCGATATAACCAGGTTATATGGATGGATTTCTTGATGAAGTGGGGTGACACTTCAAAAGGCGTTGAATAAAAACACCTTCATTCAATTTTCCTGGATTTAAGTTATATCTTCAGCAGTGCAGCAACAGTTCCACATCTACTTTGTTCCTGATCTGCTTCGGCTTTTTTAGCACGTGGACTCTGCAGCAGCTGACTACAGCCTTTAATTTTGGTTGTGTGATGCACAACCTAATAAAATAAGCACATTTCATTATTACTCTTATATGTCCGTTGGGCAAGATCCTATTGTGTTCTTTCCCTTCAGCTTTTATCCTGAACAGCTCGAGACTCGCCCATGTGTGGTTCCCCCAGTTTGCCGGTTGGCAATTGATTTGCGACGCGGGCACAAACAAGTGTAATTGGGAAGGCACCTCTGAGGAATGAACTGTGTGATGTTGAGGTGCAGGAAGAGGAGAGGCTACTTGATGCAGCGCTTGCCATCCACTCTAGCACATGATGTTTATCAGCCTAATTTCAAAGTTGAAGCGATGTGTGGCTGCCAAAGAAATCTAGTGGAGTACTCTGTCCAGTAACGGAAGTTGTTCTCATTTCTTTTGGGATAGGATGAGCCGGTATTTGCTCACTAGACCCTTGACTAACAGAACTTCCCATATGTACAACTAACCTATCCCCCCTTCCACGACAACCTCGTTGTGAATTAGCACTTATGGTTGATATACCCTTCCCCTTTCAAACAGATGCTTCGCAAACCTACACCCACACCTGTCAGACACATGACACAAAAAATAAATTATTTATTTCCTGCCTGAGTTGGCAATATTGTGAAGGCACTAAAAAGTACCACTACCAACAAATATGGTTCACTGGGTAATTTGGAGCAGACACGAAAAGGTGCCAAGAAGACCTTTTTAGCCTGTTCAATAGCAAATTTTCAGCAGGCGCTAATAAAAATACCTACAAATGTGTTTCACTGTGGACATTTGAGCAGGCAATTAAAATTGCCAAGAACAACCTTTTAGCTAGTTGCCTAGAAAATTTACAGCAGGCTGGGCACTGCTAACTAGCAATACCTATAAGTGTGGTGGCATAATTTTGAGCAGGCAATTAAAACTGTCAAGAATCACTTTTTATATACTGCCCTAGCAACTTTTTAGGCCAGGCACTGCTAACTAGCAATACCTATAAATGTGTTTGTAAACTTTTGAGCAGGCAGTAGCATGTAGCAATACCTAATTAGGTGCTTCGCTGGCAAATTTAACCTCACCTACTTTATCCTCACCCATCCCTCGTAGACTGTGAACCCTCGCTGGCAGGGACCTCTGTCCTCCTGTACCTGTCTGTGCCTTGTATTGTTTATGATTATTGTACTTGTCCCTATTTTGTATACCCCTTTCACATGTAAAGCGCCATGGAATAAATGGCACTGTAATAATAAATAATAAATAAATTCTTTAGCAGGCACTACAAGTACCAATCCCTATTCCTATCATGAAATGTGCCGATTTGTGGAACACAATGGAGTAGTATGACATGCACACAATTCTAAATCAGAGTGCAAGCGGAAGCAAGGTTCTTTGGAACCCCTGATGCATCCAAGAACAAAAGATTTTGCTGCATACTCCTCGGTTTTTGCTCTTTTAAAGATATTTTTTATTTTTCATATTCATTGCAGGTGCACAAATAAATCCGTGGATAGGGTGCACATTACTTACAGAAGATAATACAACAAATTAAATATGCAACTAATTTGACGTTTTGACCATAATATCAGGTCTTAGCGCTTCTGCAGCAGACACAAGAGAAGGCGTGGGAGCGCTTCATCTCCATTCAAAGCATCAACCCATGGGTGGACTATGTGCCATCTCCTCAGGGATTTCACAATCCACTGAATCTCCATGCGACACAGCAACTCTATGAATAAAACCGGATATTGTGGTCGAAACGTCAAATTAATCGCATATTTAATTTGTCGCATTATATTCTGTAAATAATTTGCACCCTATCCACGGATATATTTGTGCACCCGCATTGAATCTGAAAAAAAAAAGAAAAATATTTGTAAAAGAGCAAAAATCAAGGCGTGTGCAGCAAATTTTTCAGTTCTTGGATTTGTGGCACATACACATACCTTTACCTACACTACATGCCCCTATTCTACACTATCCCTCTCCTGTCTATTTCAACTACCTAGCATTAAACCCCTAGCTAAGCCAACTGTCTAGCAGCACCGGCAGCACCTTCCCTAACGTTTCACATTCACAAAATTGCGCCAACGCATGACGTCCGCAATTTATATGCACATGGACATGTGACTTAGGCAGCCAATCACAGAAGTGTTTCTGTCTAACCTTGTTTGCTGTGCCATGATTGGCTGCAGCAACAAACCAATAAAGTTAAGGAAAAAATGACGCCGCACTCCAAAAGGCTTCACCTGGTCCTGAATGCCCACCTCCTCCACTGATTTTACACATCCCCACATCAGACAGCACCACAGTCCTATACAAAAGTAGAAAATGCTATTACAAAAGTATTTTTGGAAACACTTCAGGGGCAGAAAACAAACAAAAATGAACACTACCGACTTTTGGGAAAAGTGCTTGGGGTTACTGAGCCTGATCGAACAAGCTAAGGCTTGTACCGAATTTGAAATTGGTGAACCTTTACCGAACAGGGTCGCTCATCTCTAATTATGAATACACTCATAACTCTCTCCCCATCCATCCATTACTCAATGAGGAGTAGGGAATATTCTTTATTGCCAGGGCTGCTGTTCTGGTGCTTTGTGCATTCCTTCTATTCCCTGTGTCCTATACAGTGTCCTATATAGGAGATTGTGCTGATGCTGTGAGTGACACTAGGGGTGAAGTTAGAAGCGTTTAGGAAGAGTTACAGGTCTGTGATCACCGCTGGTCTGCAGCCAGCACAAGGGCTGATGAGAAATTTATTCAGAAAGGAGGAATCTGGAAGAGGAGGTGGTGGCTGACAGCAGAACTGATGCCGGGGGCAGGAAGAGAAACAGAAAGGCATAAAACAGCATGAAACTGGCAGAAACGGATTAGGCTTCTTTCACACATCCGGTTTGAGCACTGCGGCTCAATCCGGCTGTGAAACCTATGCAACGGATGTGGCGAAAACACCGCATCCTTTGCATAAGTTTTTACATGCGGCCCGTCCGTTTTTTTCCGGTTGCGGCACACTACTGAGCATGCGCAGTGGAAGAAACCGGAGCAAAAAACGTACCAGGGAACGTTCCATCCGGCCGCCGCATCGGCTAAATCTGCTGCATGCGGCAAAAACCGGACGGAACGTAAGCCCATGCGGCACAATGCGGCGCCAATGCAAGTCAATGCTGGAAAAAACAAAACCGGCGGCAAAAAAAAACCGGTTTCGTTTTTCAGCAGAGCGCCGTATTATGCCGCACTGCTACAACCGGATGTGTGAAAGTAGCCTTAGGAGGATCTTTAGAGGCACTATCCTTCAGCATTTATAGAAAAACCGTTACTGAGTCAGGGTAGTGGACGACCACTGTAATCTAAGAGATGGACTCTGCCTCTCTCTGCTTTTCTATTACAAGCTTCTTTTTATCCTGATGATGGTGGTAACATCATCCTTAGACCACAACCTCAAAGTCCTATTCCTAGTACACGAACCTAATGATAATATTCAAAAATTAGAAACTGTGCTAACAAATTTTCACAAACTCCTATATATTTATACACAATATGCCGACCAGATAAATCTCAACTCCGCAGGTTCTGATGAAATATCAGACCATCAAAAGGACAACATGTAAATAAACCCATAGTGTCATGGTCTGGAGCTGTTTTGCTTCATTGGGACCTGAGGATTTGCTGTGGAAAACAGAACCATAAATTTTGCTGTCTACCAAAAAAATCCTGAAGGAGAATGTGCGGCCATCTGTTTGTGACCTCAAGTTGAAGCACACTTGGGTTATACAGCAGGACATGGATCTAAAACACACCAGCAAGTCCACCTCAGGCCCCCTTCACACGTCAGTGATTCTGGTACATATGTGCTTTTTTTTTATACGTACCAGAATCACTGACATACGCAGACCCATTATATTCAATGGGTCTGCTCACACATCAGTGATTTTTCACTGAACGTGTCTCCAAGCAGCGTACACGCGTGTCCGTGATTCTGCACGGAGACAAGTCCATTTTTTTCTGGCATCACTGATGACCCACGGACCACACTATGGTGTGATCCGTGTGTGATCCGTGAAACACGTACCAGAAAAACACTGACAAATAAAATAATAAATATTTTCAACTCCCCTTTCCAACGATTCGCTGTGCAGCCTCCGCTCTCTGCAGCTCCTGTCTGGCTCATGAATATTTATGAAAGCAGGAACAGCCGACTAGGAAGTAGCTGCAGAGAGCAGGGGGCGACGCTACACAGCCGAGGAGTTCAGCACCATGGACAGCAAAAGAGAAGGCAGGTGAGTAATGTCCATTTGCAATCACGGATTGCACATGGACAACCCACGTGTGCCGTGAATCACGGAACATGGAGGGACATGTGCGTGTTTTAGATGTCAGTGAAGAACGTCAGTGTTTTTCACTGACGTGTGAAACGGGCCTCAGACTGGTTTATGAAAAACAAAATTAAGACTTTGGAGTGGCCTGGTCAAAGCCCTAACCTTAATCTGAGTGATATGCTGTGGCATGCATTTACCTTAAAAAGGCAGTTCATGTTCGAAAACCTCCAATGTGGCGGATTTGCAACAAAATTACAACAAGACTGCCGCGATGAATGGGCCAAAAGGCCTCAATAGCATTGTAAAATCCCAGATTTCAATATAAATAATTTACATTAAGAATATGAAATGCATTTTGCAGTGAAACAGGATTCTTAAGGTATATAACTCAATTTATTTATTTTACTCACTTATATTAGCGCCATTAATTTTTCAGCTTTACAGACAGTATCACCACTGTCCCCATTGGGGCTCACCATAAGCATCACTTATCAGTATTTGGAGTGTGTGAGGAATGACGGGCAGAACATACAGTCTCCTTGTAGATGTCGTCCTTCGGGGGGCGGATTTGACTAAAATACATTATAGAAATGTCTGCTTCCTTGTGTGCGAGTACTATTGTGTCTAAATAGATTTGTTATGGACATGTTTTTTATGAGTTTTTGCTGGGCAATCAGCTGTGACTTTTCCTGATAACACTTTCCACATACAGAACATAAAAATGGCTTCTCCCCTACTGTATGAATTCTTTGATGTCTGACAAGATTTCAATTCTGAGTAAAACATTTCCCACATTCTGGACATGAATATGGCTTCTTCCCGTGTGCGTTCGATGTTCAGTAAGAGTTTATCCACTACTATTACATTTCCCACATTCTATACATAAAAATGTCTTCTATCTTGTGTGAATGCTCATGTGTTTAACAAAAGCAGATTTGTAAGCAAAGCTTTTCCCACATTCTGAACAAGAAAATGGCTTCTCCCTTGTGTGCGTTTTTAAATGCTCCTTAAGGTGTGACTTCCGAATATAACATTTCCCACAATCTGAACATGAAAATGGCTTCTCCCCTGTGTGACTTCTTATATGTTCAACAAGCTTTGATTTCCGAATAAAACATTTCCCACATTCTGAACACGAAAATGGCTTCTCCCCTGTGTGAGTTTTTAAATGCACCTTAAGTTGTGATTTCCAAATAAAACATTTCTCACAATCTGAACATGAAAATGGCTTCTCCCCTGTGTGAATTCTTACATGTGCAAGAAGATATGCTTTCTGATTATAACATTGCCCACAATATGAACATGAGTATGGCTTCTCCCCCGTGTGTGTATTTATATGCAAATCAAGCTGTGATTTCTGAAGAAAACATTTCCCACAATCTGGACATGAAAATGGCTTCTCCCCCGTGTGAGTTTTTACATGCACATCTAGTTGTGATTTCATAATAAAACATTTCCCACATTCTGAACATGAGAATGGCTTCTCCCCTGTGTGAGTTTTTATATGAAGAACAAGGTGTGATTTCCGAATAAAGCATTTCCCACATTCTGAACATGAAAATGGCTTCTCCCCCGTATGAGTTTGTATGTGCTCATCAAGCTGTGATCTCCTAATAAAACATTTCTCACAAACTGAACATGAAAATGGTTTCTCCCCCGTGTGAATTTTGATATGCAGATCAAGCAATGATTTCTGGAAAAAACATTTCCCACATTCTGAACATGAGAATGGCTTCTCCCCTGTGTGAGTTTTTATATGCACATCAAGGTGTGTTTTCTGAATAAAACATTTCCCACATTCTGAACATGAAAATGGCTTCTCCCCCGTGTGAGTTTTTATATGCCGATCAAGGTGTGCTTTCCGAATAAAACATTTCCCACAATCTGAACATGAAAATGGCTTCTCCCCTGTGTGAGTTCTTATATGTTCAACAAGCTTTAATTTCTGAATAAAACATTTCCCACATTCTGAACACGAAAATGGCTTCTCCCCCGTGTGAGTTTTTATATGCTCATCAAGCTGTGATTTACAAATAAAACATCTCTCACATTCTGAACATGAATGCGGCTTCTCCCAAGTATGAGTTCTTTGTTGTTGAACAGCCCACATGTCACTTTTATTTTGATGAACATTCTGCGATGAATCAGGAGATTGCTTAGAAGCATCAGATGATGGATCTTGGATGTGAAGGCCTGAAGGTATATATGTGATAATGACTTGCTCTTCATATGTATTCTGTATAATGCCAACATCTTCTGTCAAATGAATAAAACAGATTTGGTAAATTTTAAACACAATAACATTAAAACAAGGTTTCCACAGGTAAGGTCAGGCCCCTGACTGCAGTAGCGTTATGCAGCCCAGATAGTGATGGTCTTATTACCAAGACGACTCTACTACAATTCTAAACATAAATCACATAGAAAATAAGTTATTAATATTGATTATATCCTGAATGTCATACCTGATACCATAAGCACAGTGTCCATGGCTGCCTTATATAAGGCGACATAAGAGGAATTATACTTTATGATGGCATAAAAGTAAGTGTGTTAAATACTCTATACAAAGAGAAGGACAGAGGACAGCGTTCCATGTGTGAGTCGGCCGAGCACAGCAACCAAAATATTGTCTACAGTGCTCACCGCAGCAAGTTGTGCTAGCCGGTACATCACTTGAAACAGCCCAGGAAAATCCTCCAGAAGCCACTGCACCGACCTCCCAAGGCAGGGAGCTGATCATGGAAGGAAAGGGGCTGCAGAGCGGGATGATCCGGACTCTGCAAAAAGAGGAGGCGAGCCACTGCAGGAGCAATCAATTCTTACAGAATACCGCTCTGCAGCCCCTTTCCTTCTATAAATCCTCTATAAGATGGAAAAGTCAGCAACAGAAATGAGCAACCAAGGAGAGATTTGTTACATTTCAGCATCTTGTGATTAAAAAGAAAATAAATCTGAACATTTTCTCTCCTAGAAGAAAATCAGAATCTAGAAATACTTTCTCCTATTATTAGACTCGTATCCTGCACATTCACTGATGAAATGACGTCAGTAGAAGAATCGCTCAAGAATCCCACCCCCAATATCAGGATTAATTTCATGGACCTCGGACATCCTATCAGGACACAATGGGTTATATACAGTGGGTACGGAAAGTATTCAGACCCCTTTGAATTTTTCCCTCTTTGTTTCATTGCAACCATTTGGTAAATTCAAAAAAGTTAATTGGTTTCTCATTAATGTACACTCTGCGCCCCATCCCCCATTTTGATAGAAAAAAAACAGAAATGTAAAAATTTTTGCAAATTTTTTAAACAAGAAAAACTGAAATATCACATGGTCATAAGTATTCACACCTTTTCCTCAGACACTCATATATAAAGGGTACTTTACACACTGCGACATCACTAGTGTTTGCTAGCGATGTCGAGCGCGATAGCACCCGCCCCCGTCACTCGAGCGACATTTGGTGATCGCTGCCGTAGCGAACATTATCGCTACGGCAGCGTCACACGCACATACCTGTGTAGCGATGTCGCTGTGACGGCCGAACAATGCCTCCCTCAAAGGGGAGGTGCATTCGGCGTCATAGCGACGTCACTAAGTGGCCGGCCAATAGAAGCGGAGGGGCGGAGATGAGCGGGACGTAACATCCCGCCCACCTCCTTCCTTCCGCATTGCCGGTGGAGGCAGGTAAGGAGATATTCCTCTCTTCTGCAGTGTCACACATAGCGATGTGTGATGCCGCAGGAACGAGGAACAACATCGCTACGTACGAGACAACGATTTTTGGTTTTAGGACGACCTCTCCAAAACCAACGTTTTTTGTCTCTTTTGCGATCGTTTACGGTCGCTCGTACGTGTTACACACTGCGATGTCGCTAACGGCGCCGGATGTGCGTCACAAACACCGTAACCCTGACGATAAATTGTTAGCGATATCGCAGCATGTAAAGTACCCTTAAGTCACATGCTGTCCATTTCCTTGTGATCCTCCTTGAGATGGTTCTACTCCTTCATTGGAATCCAGCTGTGTTTAATTAAACTGATAGGGACTGATTTGGAAAGGTGCCCACCTGTCTATATAAGGCCCCTTTCACACTGCATTTTGCCTTACGTTTAGTGATCCCGTCGGGGCATCCGTCGGAACCGCCCCTCCCCCACCCCGCAAAGCGTGTTTCGGACCCATGCGCTGACAGGGCCACTGACTGTAATGGAGCAGACTCCATTAGCGTGTGCTCTGTTTTGCACCATTTTCGGGCATATACTGTACGTTTTCTGCAGGCGGACACCAAAACATAGTCGACAACATTCGAGTGTCCGCCTGCAGAAAACGTTTGTGCCCGAAAATGGTACAAAACAGAGCACTTGCTAACGGAGTCTGCTCCATTACAGTCAGTGGCCCTGTCAGAGCATGCATCCAAAACACGCTTTGTGGGGTGGGGGAGGGGAAGTTCGGATGGATGCCCCGACAGGACCACTAGACGTAAGGCAAAATGCAGTGTGAAAGTAGCCTAAGACCTCACTATTCACAGTGCATGTCAAACCAAATGAGAAACATGAGGTCACAGGAACTGCCCAAGGAGATCAGAGACAGAATTGTGGCAAGGCACAGATCTGGACAAGGTTACAAAAGAATTTCTGCAGTACTCAAAACTCTTAGGCTATGTGCGCACTAGAAATGTGAAGTTTCTCAAGAAAATTTCTTGAGAAACTTCTGCCAGTGAAAGATTTCCGGACCTGCGGAAAAAATCCGCACCAAATCCGCATGCGGTTTTGCCGCGGATTTGCCGCGGATTTACCGCGGATTTACCGCAGGTTTGTCCCTGCAATAAATAATAAAGATAATCGATAGACAGATAATGGATAGAGGGAAAGATGGATAGATGAATAGATGAATAGATGGATAGATAGAGGGATAGATAGATAGATGAATAGATGAATAGATAGATAGATAGAGGGATAGATGGATAGATAGATAGATAGATAGATAGATAGATGAGAAAAACCTATATAATGTTCCACCTCCCTGCATTTTCTAAGCTGGCACCCTTTAGTGACTTTCATGTGGCACTAAAGGGTGCTTAGCCTTGTATTTAGCCATAAAATAAATAAATAATTAAAAAAAAACGACGTGAGGTCCCCCCATTTTTTGTAGCCAGCTAGGGTAAAGCAGACGGCTGCAGCCTGCAGACCACCGCTGGCAGCTTCACCTTGGCTGATAATCCAAAACAGTGGGCACCCCACGCTGTTATTTTAAATTATATAAATAATTTAAAACAAAAAACGTGCGGTCCCCCCCATATTGGATCACCAGCCAAGGTAAAGCGGACAGCTGGGGTCTGATATTCTCAGACTAGGGAGGTCCACTGTTATTGGACACTCCCCAGCCTAAAAATAGCAGGCCGCAGCCGCCCCAGAAGTGGCGCATCCATTAGACGTGCCAATCCTGGCGCTTTGCCCCAGCTCATCCAGCGCCCTGGTGCGTTGGCAAACGGGGTAATATATGGGGTTGATGCCAGATGTGTAATGTCACCTGGCATCAAGCCCTGGGGTTGGTGAGGTCAGGCGTCTATCAGATACCCGACATCACCAACCCAGTCAGTAATAATTAAAAAATAGACAACAAAAAAAGTTTTATTTGAAAAAACACTCCCCAAAACATTCCCTCTTTAACCAATTTATTGAAAAGAGCACAATCAATTCCATGTCCGGCGTAATCCAATAAGGGGGGGGGCACGGCGATCCATACCATAGTCGCTGTCCCAGTCAATGAAGAACAGAATGTTCCCCATTGGCTGGGAGAGCAATGCAGTGACCTGAGCTAACATCAATAGGTCAGCTCAGGTCACTGCAGGGGATGACGAGCGCTGCCATCAGGAGCATAGATGAGATCATTACCTTCTGTGATCATCTCCTGTACTGCTGACGTCAGCGCTGTCACTGACTTCTATGCCCGCCGCGTTGTCAGAAGTCTCGCGAGAGCCCGTGACGTCACCGCTAGTGACAGTCTCGGGCCGCTCGCGAGACGGGCATAGACAGCAGTGACAGCGGTGATGTCAGGAGGCAGGAGATCGTCACAGCAGGTAATGATCTCACCTCCTGACAGCAGCGATCGTCATCCCCGCGGCTCCCAGCACTGCAGGATGTCAGTGTCTGCTGACACTGCGGGCAGACACTGACACCCTGCAGTGCAGGCAGCCGCGAGGCCGGAGCAGGACACAGACTGCACAGGCACCTGGAGGTCGCACGGAAGTGCTTCTGTGCGGCGTCCAGGGAGTGTGACGTCTGTGTTTACTCTGCTCCGCTTCCTGGCATAATGACATCGCTTCCTGCAAAACCGCAGGCAGCGATGTGCATTCCCGCAGGTAATTCGCGGCTATTCCGGTGGTATACCGCACATCATTGCTACCTGCGGAATACCCCCGGAATACCGCAGGTACCTGCGGAAATTAATGGACATGCACATTTTCTCAAGAAAGTTTCTCGAGAAAATTTTCTCAAGAAATTTTCTTGAGAAAAATCCGCACAGTGCGCACAGCTATTTTTTTTTCTCATTGAATTTCATGGGAAATGTCTGCACAAAGATTGCAGACATTTCTCAAGAAATTTCCGGGGCAAATCCGCGGGTAAATCCGCAGGTAAAAAGCTCTAGTGCGCACATAGCCTTAAGAGCACAGTGGCCTCCATAATCCTTAAATGGACGAAGGTTGGGACCTCCAGAACTCTTCCTAGACCTGGCCATCCAGCCAAACTGAGCAATCGAGGGAAATGAGCTTTGGTGAGAGAGGTAAAGAAGAACCCCAAGATCACTGTGGCTGAGCTCCAGAGAAGCAGTAGAGAGATGGGAGAAATTTACACAAAGTAAACTATCACTGCAGCCCTCCACCAGTCGGGCCTTTATGTCCCGCCCACAGCCATGACTCAGTCATGGGTACGGGATTGAAATAGACCAGGTGAGTGCTGCTAAGAGCAGTTCTGCTATTCATATGTGAGGCCGTATGGCACATTTTATAAAAATATTTTAGTGTAGGACTGCCTCAAATGAGATTTGCCGTGACGTGGCGGGGTAGCTCAAGAAATTGCAATTTTTTGCCAAAAATCTCAAAATTTTATAATAAGTACAGTTTGGAATTTTTAGTGCTGGAATGCACATTTGGTGCTGGCTTTTTGTTTTTTCTTCATTGAATTGGTCGGTGGTTGAACTCCACCTTGCTAGGCTACCCAATTTGGGATGTATTCCACCTGTTTAGATTTTGGCGGTTGGTGACTGTACACATTCAGTCATCAGGCCTTGTCCACAGGCTTTTTACTTCATGCAGCATTTGCTTGGACCTGTCCCGCCCACAGCCATGACTCAGTCATGGGTACGGGATTGAAATAGACCAGGTGAGTGCTGCTAAGAGCAGTTCTACTATTCATATGTGAGGCCGTATGGCACATTTTATAAAAATATTTTAGTGTAGGACTGCCTCAAATGATATTTGCCGTGACGTGGCGAGGTAGCTCAAGAAATTGCAAATTTTTGCCAAAAATCAAAAAATTTTATAATAAGTACAGTTTGGAATTTTTAGTGCTGGAGTGCACATTTGGTGCTGGCTTTTTGTTTTTTCTTTATGGCAGAGTGGCCCGACGGAAGCCTCTCCTCAGTGTAAAAAATATGAAAGCCCACATAAAGTTTGCAAAAAAAAAAAACACACACATGAAGGACTCCCAGACTATGAGAAAAAAGATTCTCTGGTCTGATAAGATGAAGATAGAACTTTTTGGTGATAATTCTAAGCGGTATGTGTGGAGGAAACCAGGCACTGCTCACCACCTGGCCAGTAAAATCCCAACAGTGAACCATGGTGGTGGCAGCATCATGCTAAGTGGGCAGGGACAGGGCGACTGGTTGCAATTGAAGAATGAATGCGGCCAACTACAGAGATATCCTGGAAGAAAACCTCTTCCAGAGTGCTCTGGACCTCAGACTTGGCCAAAGGTTCACCTTCCCACACAACAATGACCCTAAGCACACAGCTAAAATAACAAAGGAGTGGCTGCAGAAAAACTGTGACCATTCTTGACCGGCCCAGCCAAAGCCCTGACCTAAACCCAATTGAGCATCTCTGGAGAGACCTGAAAATGGCATCCACCAACCTGATGGAACTGGAGAGGATGTGCAAGGAAGAATGGAAGAGGATCCCCAAATCCAGGGGTGAAAAACTTGTTACATCATTCCCAAGAAGACTCATGGCTGTCCTAAAGCTCAAAAGGGGCTTCTACTCCATACTGAGCAAAGGGGCTGAATACTTATGACCATGTGATATTTCAGTTTTTCTTGTTTAAAAAATTTGCAGAAATATCTACATTTCTGTCAAGATGGGGTGTAGAGTGTACATTAATGAGACAAAATGAAATGAAATGAAATGCAATGAAACAGAGTTAAAAATTTAAAGGGGTCTGAATACTTTCCGTACCCACTGTATAAGAGGTGACACTCGTCTTTCATGTAACCATGATATTTGTTATGTGATAACGCTCTGCCATCTCTGTCTCAGTAATCTCTATCGTCTCCTATTATTTGGGTTTATGTCTCCATGTTCTGTGTCTGTCACACACTGACATGAGTGTAATAGGAGATAATGGATTCTTAGTCCCTAAACTGGAGAAACCCCTCATCAGCCCTGACAGCGGATAATAGGAAAGAGCTGGAGCGCGTCCTCGCTCACATCGGCAGAATTCATGTCCAGCTGTATTTCTCCTCTATAACATAACTGCACATCCCGTGTTATCCCCTGCACCGGGATCACAGATTCATTCACATTTCATGTGTATTGTACATGAAGGGTTAATATACCGCTGGAGAAACTGACACAGCAAAGAGCGGAAAATAGGAATGTGTGACTTGTGTGCGTTATTGGGTGGTCTGTACTCACCGGGGCGGTGATCTGTAGGAATCTCCTCGTTACTCCGCTGATCGCCCCTCACATTTCTCTCTGGAGAATTAATATTGTTCAGATCTTTATCCAGATCCAAAAGCTGCAAAACAAAATATTGTAAAAGTCCCCGGGAATAATGGAGATAAGATCCGGACATGTGAGGTCTGTGGTCAGCTGTGATCCTGCCGTCTCCACCGCTCTCATTACACAAGTATACTGGAGGAGAAAACAAGACTGAACACAAGGAGGTCACAGCCGTCTACACCTCATAGGGGAGATCTCCATCTACCTGAGGATCCTGTGGAGGAGGAGGAGGAGCGGGACATCTCTCTGGGGTCGTCCTCGTACTGGAGAGACCTGCAGGAGACACAGACAGGACGGACATCATTATTACATACAGATAATTATAGGCCGGGTGTATTCAGTCCTGTCTATTACCTGGTGATGTGCGGGGCTGGGGCTCCTCCATCATCACCTCCTTGTACCGGTCCTTGTGTCCTTCTAGATACTTCCACTCCTCCATGGAGAAATAGACGGTGACGTCCTGACACCTTATAGGAACCTGACAACACAATGATACCGTCATCACCCAGAATCCTCCAGTGCCATCCTGTATAATATCCCAGCATTCCCAGCAGTGTCACCTCTCCAGTCAGCAGCTCCATCATCTTGTTGGTCAGTTCTAGAATCTTCTGGTCACTGATGTCCTCATGTATCCGGGGGTGAGGTGGAGGCCCCGGGATTGGGCTCAGGGTTCCGCCCCGTCCTTCAGACACAGGGGCCTGACAGCGATCACTAGAGGTCTTCACTACTGTGTAATCCTGAGTGTGGAGACATTAATAATATCACTACAGACATCACCTCCCTGGTCATATCCTCTGTTATTCCCATAGATAATGATGTAATGTGATGACATCAGAACCTCTCACCTCCCCAGTCATATCCTCTGTTATTGCCATAGATAATGATGTAATGTGATGACATTGTCGCAGGCGGAGGAGGGGACGCTGCGCTCTCCCACTGCTCGGGTCCGGCCGCGGCTGCTGCAGCTGCTGCTGCTCGGTGGTGGCTCGAGCGGTGGGCCGGATCCCGGGGACTCGAGCGGCGCTCCTCGCCCGTGAGTGAAAAGGGTGGGGATTGGATGGTGGGGATTTGGTTATTGTCCGTGACGCCACCCACGGTTGTGGTGATATTGGTGACACCATCGCTGCTCTGGACGGGGGATCCCGGGAGCGATGACAGGGAGCAGCCTGGATGTTAGTTCTCCCCTCCGTGGGTAGGGGGTTGGTTGTCCCGGGGCCCGGTGATGGGGTAGGGATGGATGGCAGGCGGGTTACGGGGCCATAGATAATGATGTAATGTCATGACATCAGAGCCTCTCACCTCTCCAGTAAGATGGAAGATTATCTCCAGACTCAGGTTTAATATCTTCTCCATAATTTGGTCTTTGTCCTTATTCATCTTTCTTGGGTCAATCAGGAAAAATCTATTTAGAAAAAAACAATAGAAGATTCGTTATTGTAATGAGGATGAGATGATGAGAAAATGAACAAAAGGGAAAAACTCAAAAATTAACTGAAGTTAATAAGGGGAACTAATTTGTGAAAATATAAAAGTGCAGATGTCGTCTTCCCTCTTCTATTGAGCAGATAAATAACTAATTGATGCGGCTCCTCAGATCCGACCATGAGCGCTGCAGGTGATCACTTCTCGGCCGATGTTCTTCCAGTCAATGTAAACTGAGACTGACAAATATCACAGGAGCATCAGAGCGGGAGTGACGGGGGATTTATTGCACACATTCTGCAACCAAATCTACATCTCCTGGAAGGAAAACTGCAGCTGCAAAAAGGCACGTTTCTTATGCAATTTAGTGCGGATTTTTTTTTCATTTTTTTCATGTGTTTTTGGATGGGGGTTTTCACTACTTAAATGGAGAAAATGCAGAAAGAATTGACACGCTGCAGGTTTTTCTGCAACCAGATTTGCAAGGAAAAAATCCTGCACGTGTGCACGACACCTTAGGCTTCTCATTGACTTTGCTGGCATTAGGATATCCTTTCAGATTTGTGAATATCTGTAAGAAAAAAATGCATCAAAAAACATGGAAAAACCACAATGTGTGCACACAGCCTTACACTGGTGAGCACTAGGGAAGGAGGTCACACCTGGCCTGAACCTTCTCTGCTAGTCCGGGTTTTTATTGCAATGTAAAAGGGATGGCGGGGTGCAGGGGCAGCCGTGGCAGGGACTAGATCACCACTTTGCACTGCCGCCTCCGTTCCACTACAGGGGAAGGGGTGCTGGGACTTGTAGTGCGGGTCACACTCTTTCAGGCTGTAAGCACAGGACAAGTTCTTCCTTCTGGGCCCTCTCACAGCTGCCAACTGTAGCAGGCCTCAGTGTTCCCAAACACCACACAGAGTCTGTATCCTTCATAACCATAAACTTCTCTTTACTGAACAGTTTCACATACAACTTCTGATCACGCCAGCGACGGGCACATCCTTCAACAGTTACAGGGGACAACATCTTCATTACACATAACCTTCCCATGGTCCATTCTAGAACTTTACTGAGGCCGTTGACGTTAGCAAGCAGAGTTCCATTAAATTTGCCAGCCACATCCCTGGTACTCGGGCTTCCGAGCCCCTCATCCCCTCTCTCATCTTCATTCTGTCGGGCAGATTCATATAGTCCTTCAGGGGTCCGTCTCCCAACCCCAGGGATTAGCGATCAGCCATGATGGGGACGGCTCTCTTCTATCCTGGTCTGTCAGGACTTAAGGATGCTTTACACGGGACGACCGATCGTGCAATTTCACGATCGATCGTACCCACCCCCGTCATTTGTGCGTCACGGGCAATTGATTGCCCGTGGCGCACAAAGTCGTTAACCCGCCATCACACGTACTTACCTCCTGTGAGACGTCGCTGACGGCGGCGAACATTCATTTCCTGGAGTGGGAGGGATGTTCGGCATCACAGTGACGTCACACGGCCGCCAGCCAATAGAAGCGGAGGGGCGGAGATGAGCGGGATGTAAACATCCTGCCCACCTCCTTCCTTCCACATAAGGCCGGCGGGTGCCGCGGGATGCAGGTAAGCGAGGTTCATCGTTCCCGTGGTGTCACACGGAGTGACGAGTGCTGCCACGGAAACGATGAACAACCGGCGCCAAGTTTCATAAACAATTTTATGAAACCTAGCGTCGAGTACACGACTCACGATTTGTGAATGATACTGCGTCGCTAGGAGGTGTCACACAGGCCGGCATCGCTTGCGATGCCGGATGTGCGTCACAAAAACCGTGACCCCGATGATCTATCGCACGATAGATCGTCTGGTGTAAAGCAGGCTTTACTCCTACTCCTCAGGAGCCCACTGACCTTCAGCCTGGAGAGGGGGTTCGTTGGATATACGCCAGGGGGTAGTGTGGCGCCCCAGGATCTTGTTGCCACAACAATGTTGCCCCTCCAAAAGGGTTAATGCTGAGCCTGGAGGTAATTGGGGAAGTCTATTGGCCAGTAAGTACCAACATCCAACACCATTTCTCCCTCAGGCCAGCAGAGGGAGCTCTAAACCTGGAGTTCCAGGGAGCACTTCCTTAAGCCTGACCTGGGGGAGGAGTTAGGTAGTCTGTGAGGGAAGTTCAAGGAGAGAGGAGCTGAGTAGTACGGTCTTGTGAGCTGGAGTTTGGAGCTAGATTAGCTCAACCCAGGAAAGCAGGAGCCGTAGTGAGGCAAAGAGAAGACGCTAGAGGAGGACGGGTCAGAACCTGTTCGCCTCAAAAGAGCACACAACAAACATCGGACGTCGGAGTCTGTGGTTGCCAGGGTTGAAAACCCTTCGCCAGTAGCCGAATCCGAAGGGCAGGAGAGCTGCAGGTCTCCTGGTCCCCATAAAGAACCTGAAGGTCCAGCTGCATCACAGGGGCCCGGTGTGGACTCCAGCAGAGAAGCACCAGAGAGGGCCTGCGCAGCCTACCACACGGGTAGAGGGACGTACCACAAGTCCCAGCAGCAAGAGGGCCACTGCTAAACCAAGATTGCAGGGTCCTGTAGAAGCAGAGAAAGAGCAGGGAGTAGGCCTCATTACTCGACTGGCCAAGGAGATCACCCCAGGTACTTCCAGGCCGACCGGATCAACCTTACCACCTGTGACGGTCTCCCAGGACTGAACTGTTGCCGAGTAAAAGAAAAGAAGGTAAAGAGACTGTTGTTTGTGTCGGTTCTTTACACTACCTGATTGGCCCTGCACCGCTCCCACCATTGCAAAGACTTTCATAAGCACCAACAGTTGCCCCGGGGTACCATTCCACCTGTGGGGAGCAGAACCATCCCAGCTGCTAATCCATCAGCCCCGGAGGTCCCATCCAGCAGCGGCGGCTCCATAGTCGCAATCCACAGGTGGCGTTACGAATATATTTTCCATAAACTTTATTATAATCACCACCCTCACAACCGCTATATTAATTGACCCCACCAGGGTCACGGAGCTGGGCCCTGCCACCGCTGACTACCCCCGGACTAGTCCGGCCCGGCACCGGGTGTCCCAGAGCCTTGGGGTGGGCGAGTCAGTAGCAACCATCCAGACCATCCAGACTTCACCCTTTTGGGACGTGGTTTGGTCAGCCGACCTCTCACCAGGGCCTCATGTGTCCGGTGTCTAGATATGACCCTGCGGGTCCTTCAAAGGGACTTTGCTTCACATCTCCGACACGTGCGGCACCTCACTGCTTCTCTGGGGACTCTGTCTTCATAAGCTTTTTACTAACTAATCTCCTCCCTGCCATTAGCTCTCCCTAGCCTGAGAGCACCAAGGGAAATAGCTTACCCCATGTGGTAAAGATCTCTCCCACCTCCTTCCTTCCGCATTGGCGGCCGGGACGCAGGTAGAAGATGTTCCTCGCTCCTTCGGCTTCACATACAGTGATGTGTTCTGCCGCAGGAACGAGGAACAACATCGTAACATCGGTCATTTCCAAATTATGGAAATGACCGATGCTACACCGATGATACGATTACGACGATTTTGCGCTCGTTAATTGTATCAAAAAGGCTTTACACACTACGATATCGATTGCGACGCCGGATGTGCGTCACTTTCGATTTGACCCCACAGACATCGCACCTGCGATTTCGTAGTGTGCAAAGTGCCCCTTAGAGTCTCCCTTCAACCTTAAAAACTATGATACTATGATACTATGAACTATGATACAGACAGGGGATTTGAAGGTCTGGGGGGCAGAGCCTTACACCAACACCTGAGTTGCACAGCTGCAGGATAAGCACAGCATAAATAGGCAGCCAGAACTTTTCACTTTGGTGGATGTGTTGAGGAGAGCCATAAGATGAAATACTTGATTAACTTCTGGACATAGAGCACTGTGAGAAGTGTGTTCAATTAAATCAATTCTCTATACATAAGCCAGTCACTCTTCAGAGGAACCCAAAATGGCCCCCGATGACATCACAGACCCTACCATCAGCGTGGATCCACCAGATGACGTCCCTCCCATCACCATGGATCCATCCAATGATGTCATAGACCAGCCTACAATGACGCCCACCAATCAGCTCATGGACTAACACATTGTTCGACCCACTGACTAATGAACACATCCGGACATGCCCCTTTGCAAGGTTATATCAGAGCAAGCTCAGTTGTAATAAAGGAAGAGCCCGGGCCGACTTTTGTCGAGGAAAGATGAATATCCGACTGTGACTGATATCATTTTTCAAGCATGCACTCGATCTACATCAATTAGGCCAGGCAGTAGGCAACTAGTGATCTCTGATTAAGAGTTCACCCTAACATTAATGGCGCCCAAAACGTGGGGCCAGCATAGGAGAAACTCTGCAATCTTTAGGACCGGTGATTGGAATGGCAGGACGTGCTGGATACCCTGAGCCAAGAGTCTTATCAACTCTTATACGAGAACACATGGTAAGTCTGCTGATTTTTATAATTTGAAGTCTTACTTGTGTGTCTCAGGGTGTGTGGCACTGATTGCCTGACCGTGTCCGGTTTTTGTGATCTCTGTGACGGCAGAAGAGTCTCTCCGCTGCTGGCCATATTTAATTGCGGAAGAACCGTCAGATATTCAGTTGCCTGCTGCCTCTTGTGTATTTGTCTTGAGGGGAGATTGACTGGTAGTTAGGATAGCAAGTGGGTTTTTGAGCAGTGTTTGGAAACGTGGAGGACGCTCCATGTGGTACGGTTTTTGGTTGTTGCCTGTCATATGTTTTGCGGTTGTGGCTCGAGGCCTAGAGTGAATGACTCGGCAAGAGGCCTAGAGATAAATTGCAGGTTTTAATTGGTCAGGTTAGGCACGTGTTTTTCATGGGCTCTCAAATTTGTTGATATGGTTTTGTACAAGGCCTAGATAAGAGGCTGGTATTTAATGACTAGAGATAAAGCGCAGGTTTTAATTGGTCAGGTTAGGCACGTGTTTTTCACGGGCTCTCAAATTTGTTGATATGGTGAAGGATATTGTCTGTGGTATAGTATACGGTTGTCGCCTGTGGTAGTTTATGGCTCTGTAAGGAAATACGTGGGACTGCTGGTACGTGGTAATCTTGGGGCCTAGCGCAGTGTAACGTGGAATGGCTGGTACGGATACCATTGGGGCATAGCGCAAGATTAGGTGATATAATTGGTATGAGGTGTCTTGGGGTCTAGAAAGAGCGCTGGACGTGAATCGGCTGGTACAGGCACCTTGTAGCCAGGGGTTGTGTCTAGTTGTGGTCGGAAATATCCGGATGGGAGTGGACTTTGTTGGGATGTGGGGACTCTAGGCCGCAATCCTGTGATAAGCCATGTGCTAGTCATGGAGGCAAACGTTTTAGGTCAGATTTTAAAATGGTGGATGAAGCACATGGTGGCGAGGCATGCATGGTTTAAACAAAGAAAAGGAAGTGAGTCGGGGGATGTGTGAAGAAGACCATGTGCTCTGTAAATGTTTGAACAAAGACTGGGTGGACTATTATATACTTAGACAGAAAAATAAGTGTTTTTATCTATAATTAGACTTAGATCGTGGACGTGTGTGTGTGTGTGTGTGTGTGTATATAAATATATATGTATAAGTACAGAGTATAGAAAAGAGAGGAGAAAGAGTTTGAGCAGATGTGAGGTCAGTTTTCTTTTTTTCTCTGCCACATGCTCCTACAGATGCAAAATGGTGGACGAAGCACATGGCTGAGGCATGATTGAGACAAAGACAGAGATTGAGTAGGGGGATGTGTAAAGTAACCAGAAGACCATAGGTTGTATGAAAGTCTGAACAATGGATTGGATAAAGTAGTACATACTTAAGACAGAAAAATGAGTGTTTTTACCTGTAGTTGGACCATGACTGTGGATATGTAAATCTGTGTGTATATGTATAAAGTATGGAATATAGGCAGGAAGGATAATTGGTTAAACTTGTAAGTTTAGCAGAAGTAAAATCAGTTTCTCCCTTCCCCCTCTCATGTGGTTCAACCGCCCTTACACAAAGAAGCCATGTGCTATTCTGGCAGTGGCCATTTTATTAGTAAATCTGTGTGGAGCCCTCAGGGAAGTTGACAAGACTGCAGCCACTGAATAACACGAAGTGTCATTAAGGGTAACTGCACATATTGATAAAGTAATATTTGGGAGTCGGGATAGTCATAAAAAGAATATCAAATTAGTAAGAAATTAGATAAAATGAAAATTTGCTGTTAAGCATTAAGATAACAAAATTTTAAATAACATACCTTTGCGGCAGATGTCATGATAAATAATACATATTCCAATTATGAATATGGCGAATAAATCCTGAGTTGCATGTTTTAAAAATAAAAATAAATAGATAAATAAAAAAATACAACAGAAGAAGGGAAATTTGACTTGTGTCCAGCAAAAATGAGCAGTTGCTTCTGGTTTGGGGGGAGGGACAACCTTTGAAAAAAAAAACAACAAAAAAAAAATCTGTAGAGCAGGATTTTTATCTCACTTTGGATCTATTGTGAGTCAGCTGTGAAAAAAGCAGGCCAAACATGGGGGGTTTATCCACATTTAATTCATTGTAAATTGTATTGGAAAACGTAGTTGAAACTAGTTTTTTTTTATTTTTACTAATTTTACCCCAATGATAACAATAATTTTGTTTAAAGTATGTGCATGATTTATTGCATTCTGTGTTTGATATGTAATGTATTGAATAATCTATTTTCTTTTTATAAAAAGAATGATTGCAACAGATGTTTGTGTGGAGATCTGAGACAGAGGGAATAACATAGCTGAATGGACTGGCACCTCCAGGACCTGTGCTGTGCTGTTTGTCAGGCTGGACTTTTCCTTTACATACTTGTCTGAAGTAAGACTGGTTTTTTTTCTGTTTGTTATCAGTGGGAATAAAAGATTGCATTTTGGACTGAGAACCGTTGTGCGCCTCTTTACTGCGTCCCCGCCATTGCCTACCAGACCTGATTCCCTACATTTGGTGGCTTGAAGCGGGCAAATGCAGTCTGGCTGTGTGCCAATATATGTCCTGGGAGAAGGGTCTGTCACAGACACAAGGATATCTGCAGTGATGGAGGCCACTCGGCAGCAGCAGATATTTAGTCAGCAGCAGCCGGTGACCGATGAGCTGCTGGTACAGCACATGACGACATCACAGTCAGCAGAAACTCCACAGGTGCTTCACAGCGCCCGGAAAGTGGTTCATATGGCGATGGAGAACTCTGATGACATTGAGTCCTATCTGGACATGTTCGTGAGAGCGGCCAGAGAGGGAAAGTCTACCTCAGGACCAATGGACGGAAGTAATTTCTCTGTTTCTGGCATCAGGACCACAGAAAGCCGACCAAGCAAGTGGCAGACTACGCAAGGGTGAGATCCTGTCATGACCATGTGTAAATGTATTGTTTCGGACCTAGCAGGTACATCGGTGGGAGTTTAACCCTTAAAAGCCAGCCAGGTTTCACTGCTATGACTTGCGGCACAGATGCAGGATTAGGACAGCATAAATAAATAGCCCTAACTCCTCACTTTAGTGGCTGTTTAGGATGGAAATCTGAGGCAGGTTTTGTAGGAATAACAGAGCTGAATGGACTGGCACCTCCAGGACCTGTGCTATGGTGTTTCACAAGCTGGACTTTTGCGCTACATACCTGTGTGCAGTAAGACTGTGCTTTGTTTCTATTTGTTACCAGTGTAACTGAAAGGCCGGGGCCACACGGGGACTACTAGAATCCTCGTATGACACTCGGCTCACGCTGGCAGCACAGCAGGAGCCAAGTGTCATGCGCGTCACTGCGACAGAGGTCCGTGATGCGATCGGACCACAGCTGCGGGAGGCAGCCCAGCACTGAGGAGGGGACGGCCAGTGCTGAGGAGGGGAGGGCCGGCACGGAGGAGGGGAGGCAGGGATTTAACTCCCTCACTCTTCCGTTGCCGGCTATTGCCATTCTCACTCTGCACTCGCAGGACACCGGTGTACCGCAAGTGCAGTGCGATATTTCTCTCGCCCCATACACTTGAATGGAAGAGAAAGAGACTCGCATTGCACCCGCAGCATGCTGCAACTGTTTTCTCGGTCCAATTGGGGCTGAGAAAATACTCGCTCATGGGTGCTAGCACATAGCTTAATATTGGTCCGAGTGGAATGTGATGTTTTATCACATTCCACTCGGTCCAGTTTTCATGCCGTGTGTCTTACACCAAACACTGAGTTTTGGACTGAGAACCCGGGTCCCTGCAACTGCCTGTGACAGCTGAACCCTGCACTGCATCACACAAGATAATATACAGCATGGAGAATAATAATAATGTACAAGCTCCAGACCAAGAATAAACCCAGAAGACGTCACTTCCTCCACTCACTCACAAGGAGCATCGATCTGCACCAATCCCCCATGTGTAGTGCGGGGTTTGTCGCTCTCTCCCTCATGTGTAGTGCGGGGTCTGTCGCTCTCTCCCTCATGTGTAGTGCGGGGTCTGTCGCTCTCTCACTCATGTGTAGTGCGGGGTCTGTTGCTCTCTCCCTCATGTGTAGTGCGGGGTCTGTCGCTCTCTCTCCCCCATGTGTAGTGCGGGGTCTGTCGCTCTCTCCCCCATGTGTAGAGCGGGGTCTGTCGCTCTCTCTCCCTCATGTGTAGTGCGGGGTCTGTCGCTCTCTCTCCTCCATGTGTAGTGTGGGGTCTGTCGCTCTCTCTCCCTCATATGTAGTGTGGGGTCTGTCTCTCTCTCTCCTTCATATGTAATGCGGGGTCTGTCGCTCTCTCTCTCCCTCATGTGTGGTACGGGGTCTGTCGCTCTCTCTGCCTCCTGTGTAGTGCGGGTCTGTCGCTCTCTCTCCCCCCATGTGCAGTGCGGGGTCTGTCTCTCTCTCTCTCTCCCATGTGTAGTGCGGAGTCTGTCGCTCTCTCTCCCCCATGTGTAGTGCGGGGTCTCTCTCTCTCTCCTCCATGTGTAGTGCGGGGTCTGTCGCTCTCTCAACCATGTGTAGAGCGGGATCTGTCTCTCTCTCTCCTCAATGTGTAGTGCGGGGTCTGTCGCTCTCTCAACCTCATGTGTAGAGCTGGGTCTGTCGCTCTCTCTCCTCCATGTGTAGTGCGGGGTCTGTCGCTCTCTCTCCTCCATGTGTAGTGTGGGGTCTGTAGCTCTCTCTCCCTCATGTGTAGTGCGGGGTCTGTCTCTCTCTCTCCTCCATATGTAATGCGGGGTCTGTCTCTCTCTCTCCTCCATATGTAATGCGGGGTCTGTCGCTCTCTCTCTCCCTCATGTGTAGTGCGGGGTCTGTCGCTCTCTCTCCCCCCATGTGTAGTGCGGGGTCTGTCGCTCTCTCTCTCCCTCATGTGTAGTGCGGGTCTGTCGCTCTCTCTCCCCCCATGTGCAGTGCGGGGTCTGTCGCTCTCTCTCTCTCCCAAGTGTAGTGCGGGGTCTGTCGCTCTCTCCCCCATGTGTAGTGCGGGGTCTGTCTCTCTCTCTCCTCCATGTGTAGTGCGGGGTCTGTCTCTCTCTCTCTCCCATGTGTAGTGCGGGGTCTGTCTCTCTCTCTCCCTCATGTGTAGTGCGGGGTCTGTCTCTCTCTCCCTCATGTGTAGTGCGGGGTCTGTCGCTCTCTCTCCTCCATGTGTAGTGCGGGGTCTGTCGCTCTCTCTCTCTCCCATGTGTAGTGCGGGGTCTGTCGCTCTCTCTCCCTCATGTGTAGTGCGGGGTCTGTCTCTCTCTCCCTCATGTGTAGTGCGGGGTCTGTCGCTCTCTCTCTCCCTCATGTGTAGTGCGGGGTCTGTCGCTCTCTCTCCCCCATGTGTAGTGCGGGGTCTGTCTCTTTCTCTCCTCAATGTGTAGTGCGGGGTCTGTCGCTCTCTCTCCCCCATGTGTAGAGCTGGGTCTGTCGCTCTCTCTCCTCAATGTGTAGTGTGGGGTCTGTCGCTCTCTCTCCTCAATGTGTAGTGCGGGGTCTGTCGCTCTCTCTCTCCCTCATGTGTAGTACGGGGACTTTCGCTCTCTCCCTCATGTGTAGTACGGGGTCTTTCGCTCTCTATCTCCCTCATGTGTAGTGCGGGGTCTGTCGCTCTATCTCCCTCATGTGTAGTGCGGGGTCTGTCTCTCTCTCCCTCATGTGTAGTGTGTGGCGCCCCTGACCTGGTCAGGCACCACTGAGTACTGCACCCATGCTGGGGACAGTACAATACAGGTAATCCAGAAGGCTGACAGGGGTGTGGAACACAGGCGCATAGTAATCAGCTCTCACACATGTACCCATGAGAGGACCCCTGGGGATCCCAGGAGGGGGAAAAGCCTTGACCTTCACTGGAATAGTGGAGGGGGCCAAAAGCCTCCATCTCCTCTCAAGGGGTGTGGTAAGAGAGTCTGGTTGCTAGGTGGCGTAGGCAAGAACAGGAGAGGAGGAGCAGTGAGTCAGTTAGAGCAGAGAACTCCAGAGGGCTCAGTGAGGAGCAGACCTGTGGGGCTGTTGCTGTCTAACAGCGCCCGCGCAGTGGCTACTGACGGGGGAGAACGGTCAACTAGGAGTGCTACCTGAAAGCCAGCTTCAGCTAGAGAGAAAGCACGGAGTGGGAAGTAAGGAGACTGCTAGAGAGTACCAGGCCCAACCGGGCGGCAGATCCCGAAGCGAAGATAGATCCAGCTTTCTTCTGCTAAACCTGCCGGTGTGGGGCTCTCAAAGCCCACACCACAACACCACAAAAGCCGCAGCCACGTAACCGCAGTGAGGGCCCATAGGTCACAGGAGGCAAGCAGCTGGAGTGGCCTGGTCCGGGGAACAAGCAAACGGTAAACAAAAGGGGGAGAGAGGTTGCAGCATCTTCCCTGGGTGACCCCCATAGGGACTCAAAGTCGGGGTCACCCCAAACCACCAAGGGCTAAGGAAGGCGAGTCAGTAGTCACCCTCATAAAGTCAGCCTGAAGGATACCTGGTTCCCATCTGGTTCATCCCAGCTACGCCCGGGCTACTCACCCTGCCATCAAATGTGAGTAAAGCCCTTGAAAGACAGTTCTGCCTGTGTGAGTCATTCTGCGACTTGTGGTACTACAAACCTACACCGGGCCCTGGGGCTTGCCTCACTCTCAGGAGGCTATTCCAACTAACTGCACACACCATCAGCCCCAGGCGACCCTCAACCTGCAGTGGCGGTCCCTACTGGCCGCTATACTGAGAGTGGCGTCACGATCAAAACCGAAGATTCCCTACCTGTGACCAGCACCAGCTACGTGGAGTCCCTGAAGGTATGCACCGATACTACACCTGTGGGGCTTCACATCTGGCGTCACGAACAGGATAAGGACTAGACCTGTTCAGACAGGTGACCATGTGCCTGGGCGGTTGAAAAATTGGAAGCGCCGCCATATTGCCACCATGAAAAGCGCGCTGAAAAACAACAGCAGCCCGCGCTGGAAGAAGTTACCGCCCACGAAGAGGTGTGGCTACCCAGAGATCCCCTGCAGAGTTCTGACCTTGCCAGCTATGAGAGCGGAAGCGTCCGGAGACGGCGGAGCAGGAGAGAAGCCAGCAGCTTGCTAGAGAAAATGGCGTCTGAGAGCAGAGATCCAGAGCCAGGCTCCGCTGCCTGGTGGTGTCGGGAGCTTGCCGAGTTCTGCGATCAACTAGAAGCCAGGGTCGGAAGGCTGATCAGAGAGGGACGCGAGGAGTTCCTATGGATGACCGCGGCGGTTCGGGCCTACGAGGAGAGAGCCGCGCACCGAGTGCCAGATCGGGCGGTGACAACTCAGACCCCGATGCTGCCAACGATGGGTGAGTCGAGTGATGCCCCGGCTAGCGCAAGTGCCCCGACCCCTACTGCCACGCCCGCGGTCCCTGAAGAGGCGCCCGGTGCGGCGACGCTGAACCAGGCCGCAGCCACGCCAGGTGCGGCCCGCCAAGCCCCGGCCGCCGCAGCGATGCCCTGCTCGGCCCACCAAGACCCGGTCCCTGCAGCGACGCCCAGCCCAGCCTGCACGGATCCCATCGCAGCTGCGACGCCGATCCAGGCCGCCGCCATACAGGGCGCGGCCCGCCAAGACCAGGCCGCCGCCATGCCAGGCGCGGCCCGCCAAGACAAGGCTGACGTACCATTTACCCCGGCCCGCAAGGCCAGAGCAGACAAGGCTCCCCAGGTTCAGGAAGTCCCTGCTAGGCAATCCCTGGTAGGTGAGGACTCCGCATACTGGCAGCTAAAAGCCGACCTGGAAGCTAAGTTCCCACGGGAGATGGTGGAGCGGTATATGCTCCCTCCGCACACCCCAAAGAGTATCCCGACAGCTCCCGCAGCAACCACGGCAAAGAGTTCCCCACCTGGGCCGGCAGAAAGAAGTCCATCCCCAGCACTGCTACCCAAGGAGTGCCAGGAAGAACTAAGGGGGGGAGGAGGCCAGGAGGTTGAGGGGCTGACTCCAGAGCCATACCCAGAGCCAGAGATGCTGCCTTATTCTCGCTGGGATGAGGAAGACCTGACACCATCTGCAGAAGAAGATCTGCCCAAAAGCCTTACCTGGGAGTTTGTGAGCTGCACCCTACAGAATCCAGCCCGTAAGACACATCGCAACAGAACGCAACTATCCTCTGCACCGTCATCTCCAGAGCAGAGAGAGGTCACCGCCAGAGACCTGCAAGAAAAACGAGCCCTGAGAAGGTCCAAAGCCCAGGCCAGAGGACCCCTTTTCAGAGGAGTAGTGGAGGATTTTAATCTGAGAAGTGGATATGGATTCATCGTAGCACCTGGTATCAAAGAAGGGATATTTGTCAACAGAAGAGATGTGAGAGCTCATCTGCCTAGAGGACACCCTGGCAGAAATCTAAAGATGGGAGATTCAGTCCAGTTTACTATGCATCAAGGTGAAAGAGGATTGTATGCCCTGGACGTAACACAAAGTCCTAAAGAAAGAGAAGGAAGACAAAGCAGAGAAAAAGAACCTACGGATGAGACGACCACAGACGACGACAGAGAGCAGGAAAGCAGCAGGTGCCACCGCCATACAGGCTCAAGCCCTGGTAAAGAGGATTAAAGTAAAGTAAAGTAAAGAAAGAAGTACAGAAGTTAAAGTTTTGAAAAGTTTTGTTTTGCAACGTTTAAGCATGTGCCCACAAAAACTATTGTGAGAAAACCATAAACCTTAAGGCTATGAACTGGCTATAGCCACAAACTCTCGCAGTGTAAATAGTTACACCAAAAGGGCACCACCACCACCAGAGTCAGCCTGTTTAGGGGCTTGGCTCGTCTGCAACCAGGAGGAGCCCGTCCGTATATAGGGCCTTGGCTCACCTGCGACCAGAGAGCATGCCTGTTTATGGGGCCTGGCTCTCCACCACAAAGAGGGTACCTGGTCAGCACCAACTGTGGAGGCCGCCTCTGCATCCTGCCAGAAGAGGCTGAAGGCGCGGATCCACCAAGCCAGGTATACCCTGAAGACCACCAGCCCATGAAAGCCGCCTCTACATCCTGCCAGAAGTGGCTGAAGCCGCGGCCAACGTGAAAGGGTTTTGGGTGGGTTAACGGACTTGTGGGTGGAGGGTGGTGATGTATGGTACCTGGTGCTTTTAAAAATGTTTTACATGTTTTAATGTTTTATGCATTTTAAAATGTTGTCTTGCAGCCCGAGGACGTGCTGGTGATAACTAAGGGGGAATGTGGCGCCCCTGACCTGGTCAGGCACCACTGAGTACTGCACCCATGCTGGGGACAGTACAATACAGGTAATCCAGAAGGCTGACAGGGGTGTGGAACACAGGCGCATAGTAATCAGCTCTCACACATGTACCCATGAGAGGACCCCTGGGGATCCCAGGAGGGGGAAAAGCCTTGACCTTCACTGGAATAGTGGAGGGGGCCAAAAGCCTCCATCTCCTCTCAAGGGGTGTGGTAAGAGAGTCTGGTTGCTAGGTGGCGTAGGCAAGAACAGGAGAGGAGGAGCAGTGAGTCAGTTAGAGCAGAGAACTCCAGAAGGCTCAGTGAGGAGCAGACCTGTGGGGCTGTTGCTGTCTAACAGCGCCCGCGCAGTGGCTACTGACGGGGGAGAACGGTCAACTAGGAGTGCTACCTGAAAGCCAGCTTCAGCTAGAGAGAAAGCACGGAGTGGGAAGTAAGGAGACTGCTAGAGAGTACCAGGCCCAACCGGGCGGCAGATCCCGAAGCGAAGATAGATCCAGCTTTCTTCTGCTAAACCTGCCGGTGTGGGGCTCTCAAAGCCCACACCACAACACCACAAAAGCCGCAGCCACGTAACCGCAGTGAGGGCCCATAGGTCACAGGAGGCAAGCAGCTGGAGTGGCCTGGTCCGGGGAACAAGCAAACGGCAAACAAAAGGGGGAGAGAGGTTGCAGCATCTTCCCTGGGTGACCCCCATAGGGACTCAAAGTCGGGGTCACCCCAAACCACCAAGGGCTAAGGAAGGCGAGTCAGTAGTCACCCTCATAAAGTCAGCCTGAAGGATACCTGGTTCCCATCTGGTTCATCCCAGCTACGCCCGGGCTACTCACCCTGCCATCAAATGTGAGTAAAGCCCTTGAAAGACAGTTCTGCCTGTGTGAGTCATTCTGCGACTTGTGGTACTACAAACCTACACCGGGCCCTGGGGCTTGCCTCACTCTCAGGAGGCTATTCCAACTAACTGCACACACCATCAGCCCCAGGCGACCCTCAACCTGCAGTGGCGGTCCCTTCTGGCCGCTATACTGAGAGTGGCGTCACGATCAAAACCGAAGATTCCCTACCTGTGACCAGCACCAGCTACGTGGAGTCCCTGAAGGTATGCACCGATACTACACCTGTGGGGCTTCACATCTGGCGTCACGAACAGGATAAGGACTAGACCTGTTCAGACAGGTGACCATGTGCCTGGGCGGTTGAAAAATTGGAAGCGCCGCCATATTGCCACCATGAAAAGCGCGCTGAAAAACAACAGCAGCCCGCGCTGGAAGAAGTTACCGCCCACGAAGAGGTGTGGCTACCCAGAGATCCCCTGCAGAGTTCTGACCTTGCCAGCTATGAGAGCGGAAGCGTCCGGAGACGGCGGAGCAGGAGAGAAGCCAGCAGCTTGCTAGAGAAAATGGCGTCTGAGAGCAGAGATCCAGAGCCAGGCTCCGCTGCCTGGTGGTGTCGGGAGCTTGCTGAGTTCTGCGATCAACTAGAAGCCAGGGTCGGAAGGCTGATCAGAGAGGGACGCGAGGAGTTCCTATGGATGACCGCGGCGGTTCGGGCCTACGAGGAGAGAGCCGCGCACCGAGTGCCAGATCGGGCGGTGACAACTCAGACCCCGATGCTGCCAACGATGGGTGAGTCGAGTGATGCCCCGGCTAGCGCAAGTGCCCCGACCCCTACTGCCACGCCCGCGGTCCCTGAAGAGGCGGCCGCCGCAGCGATGCCCTGCTCGGCCCACCAAGACCCGGTCCCTGCAGCGACGCCCAGCCCAGCCTGCACGGATCCCATCGCAGCTGCGACGCCGATCCAGGCCGCCGCCATACAGGGCGCGGCCCGCCAAGACCAGGCCGCCGCCATGCCAGGCGCGGCCCGCCAAGACAAGGCTGACGTACCATTTACCCCGGCCCGCAAGGCCAGAGCAGACAAGGCTCCCCAGGTTCAGGAAGTCCCTGCTAGGCAATCCCTGGTAGGTGAGGACTCCGCATACTGGCAGCTAAAAGCCGACCTGGAAGCTAAGTTCCCACGGGAGATGGTGGAGCGGTATATGCTCCCTCCGCACACCCCAAAGAGTATCCCGACAGCTCCCGCAGCAACCACGGCAAAGAGTTCCCCACCTGGGCCGGCAGAAAGAAGTCCATCCCCAGCACTGCTACCCAAGGAGTGCCAGGAAGAACTAAGGGGGGGAGGAGGCCAGGAGGTTGAGGGGCTGACTCCAGAGCCATACCCAGAGCCAGAGATGCTGCCTTATTCTCGCTGGGATGAGGAAGACCTGACACCATCTGCAGAAGAAGATCTGCCCAAAAGCCTTACCTGGGAGTTTGTGAGCTGCACCCTACAGAATCCAGCCCGTAAGACACACCGCAACAGAACGCAACTATCCTCTGCACCGTCATCTCCAGAGCAGAGAGAGGTCACCGCCAGAGACCTGCAAGAAAAACGAGCCCTGAGAAGGTCCAAAGCCCAGGCCAGAGGACCCCTTTTCAGAGGAGTAGTGGAGGATTTTAATCTGAGAAGTGGATATGGATTCATCGTAGCACCTGGTATCAAAGAAGGGATATTTGTCAACAGAAGAGATGTGAGAGCTCATCTGCCTAGAGGACACCCTGGCAGAAATCTAAAGATGGGAGATTCAGTCCAGTTTACTATGCATCAAGGTGAAAGAGGATTGTATGCCCTGGACGTAACACAAAGTCCTAAAGAAAGAGAAGGAAGACAAAGCAGAGAAAAAGAACCTACGGATGAGACGACCACAGACGACGACAGAGAGCAGGAAAGCAGCAGGTGCCACCGCCATACAGGCTCAAGCCCTGGTAAAGAGGATTAAAGTAAAGTAAAGTAAAGAAAGAAGTACAGAAGTTAAAGTTTTGAAAAGTTTTGTTTTGCAACGTTTAAGCATGTGCCCACAAAAACTATTGTGAGAAAACCATAAACCTTAAGGCTATGAACTGGCTATAGCCACAAACTCTCGCAGTGTAAATAGTTACACCAAAAGGGCACCACCACCACCAGAGTCAGCCTGTTTAGGGGCTTGGCTCGTCTGCAACCAGGAGGAGCCCGTCCGTATATAGGGCCTTGGCTCACCTGCGACCAGAGAGCATGCCTGTTTATGGGGCCTGGCTCTCCACCACAAAGAGGGTACCTGGTCAGCACCAACTGTGGAGGCCGCCTCTGCATCCTGCCAGAAGAGGCTGAAGGCGCGGATCCACCAAGCCAGGTATACCCTGAAGACCACCAGCCCATGAAAGCCGCCTCTACATCCTGCCAGAAGTGGCTGAAGCCGCGGCCAACGTGAAAGGGTTTTGGGTGGGTTAACGGACTTGTGGGTGGAGGGTGGTGATGTATGGTACCTGGTGCTTTTAAAAATGTTTTACATGTTTTAATGTTTTATGCATTTTAAAATGTTGTCTTGCAGCCCGAGGACGTGCTGGTGATAACTAAGGGGGAATGTGGCGCCCCTGACCTGGTCAGGCACCACTGAGTACTGCACCCATGCTGGGGACAGTACAATACAGGTAATCCAGAAGGCTGACAGGGGTGTGGAACACAGGCGCATAGTAATCAGCTCTCACACATGTACCCATGAGAGGACCCCTGGGGATCCCAGGAGGGGGAAAAGCCTTGACCTTCACTGGAATAGTGGAGGGGGCCAAAAGCCTCCATCTCCTCTCAAGGGGTGTGGTAAGAGAGTCTGGTTGCTAGGTGGCGTAGGCAAGAACAGGAGAGGAGGAGCAGTGAGTCAGTTAGAGCAGAGAACTCCAGAGGGCTCAGTGAGGAGCAGACCTGTGGGGCTGTTGCTGTCTAACAGCGCCCGCGCAGTGGCTACTGACGGGGGAGAACGGTCAACTAGGAGTGCTACCTGAAAGCCAGCTTCAGCTAGAGAGAAAGCACGGAGTGGGAAGTAAGGAGACTGCTAGAGAGTACCAGGCCCAACCGGGCGGCAGATCCCGAAGCGAAGATAGATCCAGCTTTCTTCTGCTAAACCTGCCGGTGTGGGGCTCTCAAAGCCCACACCACAACACCACAAAAGCCGCAGCCACGTAACCGCAGTGAGGGCCCATAGGTCACAGGAGGCAAGCAGCTGGAGTGGTCTGGTCCGGGGAACAAGCAAACGGCAAACAAAAGGGGGAGAGAGGTTGCAGCATCTTCCCTGGGTGACCCCCATAGGGACTCAAAGTCGGGGTCACCCCAAACCACCAAGGGCTAAGGAAGGCGAGTCAGTAGTCACCCTCATAAAGTCAGCCTGAAGGATACCTGGTTCCCATCTGGTTCATCCCAGCTACGCCCGGGCTACTCACCCTGCCATCAAATGTGAGTAAAGCCCTTGAAAGACAGTTCTGCCTGTGTGAGTCATTCTGCGACTTGTGGTACTACAAACCTACACCGGGCCCTGGGGCTTGCCTCACTCTCAGGAGGCTATTCCAACTAACTGCACACACCATCAGCCCCAGGCGACCCTCAACCTGCAGTGGCGGTCCCTTCTGGCCGCTATACTGAGAGTGGCGTCACGATCAAAACCGAAGATTCCCTACCTGTGACCAGCACCAGCTACGTGGAGTCCCTGAAGGTATGCACCGATACTACACCTGTGGGGCTTCACATCTGGCGTCACGAACAGGATAAGGACTAGACCTGTTCAGACAGGTGACCATGTGCCTGGGCGGTTGAAAAATTGGAAGCGCCGCCATATTGCCACCATGAAAAGCGCGCTGAAAAACAACAGCAGCCCGCGCTGGAAGAAGTTACCGCCCACGAAGAGGTGTGGCTACCCAGAGATCCCCTGCAGAGTTCTGACCTTGCCAGCTATGAGAGCGGAAGCGTCCGGAGACGGCGGAGCAGGAGAGAAGCCAGCAGCTTGCTAGAGAAAATGGCGTCTGAGAGCAGAGATCCAGAGCCAGGCTCCGCTGCCTGGTGGTGTCGGGAGCTTGCTGAGTTCTGCGATCAACTAGAAGCCAGGGTCGGAAGGCTGATCAGAGAGGGACGCGAGGAGTTCCTATGGATGACCGCGGCGGTTCGGGCCTACGAGGAGAGAGCCGCGCACCGAGTGCCAGATCGGGCGGTGACAACTCAGACCCCGATGCTGCCAACGATGGGTGAGTCGAGTGATGCCCCGGCTAGCGCAAGTGCCCCGACCCCTACTGCCACGCCCGCGGTCCCTGAAGAGGCGCCCGGTGCGGCGACGCTGAACCAGGCCGCAGCCACGCCAGGTGCGGCCCGCCAAGCCCCGGCCGCCGCAGCGATGCCCTGCTCGGCCCACCAAGACCCGGTCCCTGCAGCGACGCCCAGCCCAGCCTGCACGGATCCCATCGCAGCTGCGACGCCGATCCAGGCCGCCGCCATACAGGGCGCGGCCCGCCAAGACCAGGCCGCCGCCATGCCAGGCGCGGCCCGCCAAGACAAGGCTGACGTACCATTTACCCCGGCCTGCAAGGCCAGAGCAGACAAGGCTCCCCAGGTTCAGGAAGTCCCTGCTAGGCAATCCCTGGTAGGTGAGGACTCCGCATACTGGCAGCTAAAAGCCGACCTGGAAGCTAAGTTCCCACGGGAGATGGTGGAGCGGTATATGCTCCCTCCGCACACCCCAAAGAGTATCCCGACAGCTCCCGCAGCAACCACGGCAAAGAGTTCCCCACCTGGGCCGGCAGAAAGAAGTCCATCCCCAGCACTGCTACCCAAGGAGTGCCAGGAAGAACTAAGGGGGGGAGGAGGCCAGGAGGTTGAGGGGCTGACTCCAGAGCCATACCCAGAGCCAGAGATGCTGCCTTATTCTCGCTGGGATGAGGAAGACCTGACACCATCTGCAGAAGAAGATCTGCCCAAAAGCCTTACCTGGGAGTTTGTGAGCTGCACCCTACAGAATCCAGCCCGTAAGACACACCGCAACAGAACGCAACTATCCTCTGCACCGTCATCTCCAGAGCAGAGAGAGGTCACCGCCAGAGACCTGCAAGAAAAACGAGCCCTGAGAAGGTCCAAAGCCCAGGCCAGAGGACCCCTTTTCAGAGGAGTAGTGGAGGATTTTAATCTGAGAAGTGGATATGGATTCATCGTAGCACCTGGTATCAAAGAAGGGATATTTGTCAACAGAAGAGATGTGAGAGCTCATCTGCCTAGAGGACACCCTGGCAGAAATCTAAAGATGGGAGATTCAGTCCAGTTTACTATGCATCAAGGTGAAAGAGGATTGTATGCCCTGGACGTAACACAAAGTCCTAAAGAAAGAGAAGGAAGACAAAGCAGAGAAAAAGAACCTACGGATGAGACGACCACAGACGACGACAGAGAGCAGGAAAGCAGCAGGTGCCACCGCCATACAGGCTCAAGCCCTGGTAAAGAGGATTAAAGTAAAGTAAAGTAAAGAAAGAAGTACAGAAGTTAAAGTTTTGAAAAGTTTTGTTTTGCAACGTTTAAGCATGTGCCCACAAAAACTATTGTGAGAAAACCATAAACCTTAAGGCTATGAACTGGCTATAGCCACAAACTCTCGCAGTGTAAATAGTTACACCAAAAGGGCACCACCACCACCAGAGTCAGCCTGTTTAGGGGCTTGGCTCGTCTGCAACCAGGAGGAGCCCGTCCGTATATAGGGCCTTGGCTCACCTGCGACCAGAGAGCATGCCTGTTTATGGGGCCTGGCTCTCCACCACAAAGAGGGTACCTGGTCAGCACCAACTGTGGAGGCCGCCTCTGCATCCTGCCAGAAGAGGCTGAAGGCGCGGATCCACCAAGCCAGGTATACCCTGAAGACCACCAGCCCATGAAAGCCGCCTCTACATCCTGCCAGAAGTGGCTGAAGCCGCGGCCAACGTGAAAGGGTTTTGGGTGGGTTAACGGACTTGTGGGTGGAGGGTGGTGATGTATGGTACCTGGTGCTTTTAAAAATGTTTTACATGTTTTAATGTTTTATGCATTTTAAAATGTTGTCTTGCAGCCCGAGGACGTGCTGGTGATAACTAAGGGGGAATGTGGCGCCCCTGACCTGGTCAGGCACCACTGAGTACTGCACCCATGCTGGGGACAGTACAATACAGGTAATCCAGAAGGCTGACAGGGGTGTGGAACACAGGCGCATAGTAATCAGCTCTCACACATGTACCCATGAGAGGACCCCTGGGGATCCCAGGAGGGGGAAAAGCCTTGACCTTCACTGGAATAGTGGAGGGGGCCAAAAGCCTCCATCTCCTCTCAAGGGGTGTGGTAAGAGAGTCTGGTTGCTAGGTGGCGTAGGCAAGAACAGGAGAGGAGGAGCAGTGAGTCAGTTAGAGCAGAGAACTCCAGAGGGCTCAGTGAGGAGCAGACCTGTGGGGCTGTTGCTGTCTAACAGCGCCCGCGCAGTGGCTACTGACGGGGGAGAACGGTCAACTAGGAGTGCTACCTGAAAGCCAGCTTCAGCTAGAGAGAAAGCACGGAGTGGGAAGTAAGGAGACTGCTAGAGAGTACCAGGCCCAACCGGGCGGCAGATCCCGAAGCGAAGATAGATCCAGCTTTCTTCTGCTAAACCTGCCGGTGTGGGGCTCTCAAAGCCCACACCACAACACCACAAAAGCCGCAGCCACGTAACCGCAGTGAGGGCCCATAGGTCACAGGAGGCAAGCAGCTGGAGTGGCCTGGTCCGGGGAACAAGCAAACGGCAAACAAAAGGGGGAGAGAGGTTGCAGCATCTTCCCTGGGTGACCCCCATAGGGACTCAAAGTCGGGTCACCCCAAACCACCAAGGGCTAAGGAAGGCGAGTCAGTAGTCACCCTCATAAAGTCAGCCTGAAGGATACCTGGTTCCCATCTGGTTCATCCCAGCTACGCCCGGGCTACTCACCCTGCCATCAAATGTGAGTAAAGCCCTTGAAAGACAGTTCTGCCTGTGTGAGTCATTCTGCGACTTGTGGTACTACAAACCTACACCGGGCCCTGGGGCTTGCCTCACTCTCAGGAGGCTATTCCAACTAACTGCACACACCATCAGCCCCAGGCGACCCTCAACCTGCAGTGGCGGTCCCTACTGCCGCTATACTGAGAGTGGCGTCACGATCAAAACCGAAGATTCCCTACCTGTGACCAGCACCAGCTACGTGAGTCCCTGAAGGTATGCACCGATACTACACCTGTGGGGCTTCACATCTGGCGTCACGAACAGGATAAGGACTAGACCTGTTCAGACAGGTGACCATGTGCCTGGGCGGTTGAAAAATTGGAAGCGCCGCCATATTGCCACCATGAAAAGCGCGCTGAAAAACAACAGCAGCCCGCGCTGGAAGAAGTTACCGCCCACGAAGAGGTGTGGCTACCCAGAGATCCCCTGCAGAGTTCTGACCTTGCCAGCTATGAGAGCGGAAGCGTCCGAGACGGCGGAGCAGGAGAGAAGCCAGCAGCTTGCTAGAGAAAATGGCGTCTGAGAGCAGAGATCCAGAGCCAGGCTCCGCTGCCTGGTGGTGTCGGGAGCTTGCCGAGTTCTGCGATCAACTAGAAGCCAGGGTCGGAAGGCTGATCAGAGAGGGACGCGAGGAGTTCCTATGGATGACCGCGGCGGTTCGGGCCTACGAGGAGAGAGCCGCGCACCGAGTGCCAGATCGGGCGGTGTGACAACTCAGACCCCGATGCTGCCAACGATGGGTGAGTCGAGTGATGCCCCGGCTAGCGCAAGTGCCCCGACCCCTACTGCCACGCCCGCGGTCCCTGAAGAGGCGCCCGGTGCGGCGACGCTGAACCAGGCCGCAGCCACGCCAGGTGCGGCCCGCCAAGCCCCGGCCGCCGCAGCGATGCCCTGCTCGGCCCACCAAGACCGGTCCCTGCAGCGACGCCCAGCCCAGCCTGCACGGATCCCATCGCAGCTGCGACGCCGATCCAGGCCGCCGCCATACAGGGCGCGGCCCGCCAAGACCAGGCCGCCGCCATGCCAGGCGCGGCCCGCCAAGACAAGGCTGACGTACCATTTACCCCGGCCCGCAAGGCCAGAGCAGACAAGGCTCCCAGGTTCAGGAAGTCCCTGCTAGGCAATCCCTGGTAGGTGAGGACTCCGCATACTGGCAGCTAAAAGCCGACCTGGAAGCTAAGTTCCCACGGGAGATGGTGGAGCGGTATATGCTCCCTCCGCACACCCCAAAGAGTATCCCGACAGCTCCCGCAGCAACCACGGGCAAAGAGTTCCCCACCTGGGCCGGCAGAAAGAAGTCCATCCCCAGCACTGCTACCCAAGGAGTGCCAGGAAGAACTAAGGGGGGGAGGAGGCCAGGAGGTTGAGGGGCTGACTCCAGAGCCATACCCAGAGCCAGAGATGCTGCCTTATTCTCGCTGGGATGAGGAAGACCTGACACCATCTGCAGAAGAAGATCTGCCCAAAAGCCTTACCTGGGAGTTTGTGAGCTGCACCCTACAGAATCCAGCCCGTAAGACACACCGCAACAGAACGCAACTATCCTCTGCACCGTCATCTCCAGAGCAGAGAGAGGTCACCGCCAGAGACCTGCAAGAAAAACGAGCCCTGAGAAGGTCCAAAGCCCAGGCCAGAGGACCCCTTTTCAGAGGAGTAGTGGAGGATTTTAATCTGAGAAGTGGATATGGATTCATCGTAGCACCTGGTATCAAAGAAGGGATATTTGTCAACAGAAGAGATGTGAGAGCTCATCTGCCTAGAGGACACCCTGGCAGAAATCTAAAGATGGGAGATTCAGTCCAGTTTACTATGCATCAAGGTGAAAGAGGATTGTATGCCCTGGACGTAACACAAAGTCCTAAAGAAAGAGAAGGAAGACAAAGCAGAGAAAAAGAACCTACGGATGAGACGACCACAGACGACGACAGAGAGCAGGAAAGCAGCAGGTGCCACCGCCATACAGGCTCAAGCCCTGGTAAAGAGGATTAAAGTAAAGTAAAGTAAAGAAAGAAGTACAGAAGTTAAAGTTTTGAAAAGTTTTGTTTTGCAACGTTTAAGCATGTGCCCACAAAAACTATTGTGAGAAAACCATAAACCTTAAGGCTATGAACTGGCTATAGCCACAAACTCTCGCAGTGTAAATAGTTACACCAAAAGGGCACCACCACCACCAGAGTCAGCCTGTTTAGGGGCTTGGCTCGTCTGCAACCAGGAGGAGCCCGTCCGTATATAGGGCCTTGGCTCACCTGCGACCAGAGAGCATGCCTGTTTATGGGGCCTGGCTCTCCACCACAAAGAGGGTACCTGGTCAGCACCAACTGTGGAGGCCGCCTCTGCATCCTGCCAGAAGAGGCTGAAGGCGCGGATCCACCAAGCCAGGTATACCCTGAAGACCACCAGCCCATGAAAGCCGCCTCTACATCCTGCCAGAAGTGGCTGAAGCCGCGGCCAACGTGAAAGGGTTTTGGGTGGGTTAACGGACTTGTGGGTGGAGGGTGGTGATGTATGGTACCTGGTGCTTTTAAAAATGTTTTACATGTTTTAATGTTTTATGCATTTTAAAATGTTGTCTTGCAGCCCGAGGACGTGCTGGTGATAACTAAGGGGGAATGTGGCGCCCCTGACCTGGTCAGGCACCACTGAGTACTGCACCCATGCTGGGGACAGTACAATACAGGTAATCCAGAAGGCTGACAGGGGTGTGGAACACAGGCGCATAGTAATCAGCTCTCACACATGTACCCATGAGAGGACCCCTGGGGATCCCAGGAGGGGGAAAAGCCTTGACCTTCACTGGAATAGTGGAGGGGGCCAAAAGCCTCCATCTCCTCTCAAGGGGTGTGGTAAGAGAGTCTGGTTGCTAGGTGGCGTAGGCAAGAACAGGAGAGGAGGAGCAGTGAGTCAGTTAGAGCAGAGAACTCCAGAGGGCTCAGTGAGGAGCAGACCTGTGGGGCTGTTGCTGTCTAACAGCGCCCGCGCAGTGGCTACTGACGGGGGAGAACGGTCAACTAGGAGTGCTACCTGAAAGCCAGCTTCAGCTAGAGAGAAAGCACGGAGTGGGAAGTAAGGAGACTGCTAGAGAGTACCAGGCCCAACCGGGCGGCAGATCCCGAAGCGAAGATAGATCCAGCTTTCTTCTGCTAAACCTGCCGGTGTGGGGCTCTCAAAGCCCACACCACAACACCACAAAAGCCGCAGCCACGTAACCGCAGTGAGGGCCCATAGGTCACAGGAGGCAAGCAGCTGGAGTGGCCTGGTCCGGGGAACAAGCAAACGGCAAACAAAAGGGGGAGAGAGGTTGCAGCATCTTCCCTGGGTGACCCCCATAGGGACTCAAAGTCGGGGTCACCCCAAACCACCAAGGGCTAAGGAAGGCGAGTCAGTAGTCACCCTCATAAAGTCAGCCTGAAGGATACCTGGTTCCCATCTGGTTCATCCCAGCTACGCCCGGGCTACTCACCCTGCCATCAAATGTGAGTAAAGCCCTTGAAAGACAGTTCTGCCTGTGTGAGTCATTCTGCGACTTGTGGTACTACAAACCTACACCGGGCCCTGGGGCTTGCCTCACTCTCAGGAGGCTATTCCAACTAACTGCACACACCATCAGCCCCAGGCGACCCTCAACCTGCAGTGGCGGTCCCTACTGGCCGCTATACTGAGAGTGGCGTCACGATCAAAACCGAAGATTCCCTACCTGTGACCAGCACCAGCTACGTGGAGTCCCTGAAGGTATGCACCGATACTACACCTGTGGGGCTTCACAAGTGCAGGGTCTGTCGCTCTCTCTCCTCCATGTGTAGTGCGGGGTCTGTCGCTCTCTCTCTCCCATGTGTAGTGCGGGGTCTGTCGCTCTCTCTCCCTCAGGTGTAGTGTGGGGTCTGTCGCTTTCTCTCTCCCTCATGTGTAGTGCAGGGTCTGTCGCTCTCTCTCTCCCCCATGTGTGGTGCGGGGTCTGTCGCTCTCTTTCTCCCCCATGTGTAGTGCGGGGTCTGTCGCTTTCTCTCCCCCATGTGTAGTGCGGGGTCTGTCGCTCTCTCTCTCCTCCATGTGTAATGCGGGGTCTGTCGCTCTCTCTCCCTCATGTGTAGTGCAGCATCTGTCGCTCTCTCCCCCATGTGTAGTGTGGGGTCTGTCGCTCTCTCTCTTCCTCATGTGTAGTGTGTGGTCTGTCGCTCTCTCCCTCATGTGTAGTGCGGGGTCTGTCGCTCTCTCCCCCATGTGTACTGCAGGGTCTGTCGCTCTCTCTCCCCCATGTGTAGTGCGGGTCTGTCGCTCTCTCTCCCTCATGTGTAGTGTGGGGTCTGTCGCTCTCTCTCCCATGTGTAGTGCAGGGTCTGTCGCTCTCTCTCTTCCTCATGTGTAGTGTGGGGTCTGTCGCTCTCTCCCTCATGTGTAGTGCGGGTCTGTCGCTCTCTCCCCCATGTGTACTGCAGGGTCTGTCGCTCTCTCTCCCCCATGTGTAGTGCGGGTCTGTCGCTCTCTCTCCCCCATGTGTAGTGTGGGGTCTGTCGCTCTCTCTCCCCCATGTGTAGTGCGGGAACTGTCGCTCTCTCCCCCATGTGTAGTGCGGGATCTGTCACTCTCTCCCATATGTGTAGTGTGGGGTCTGTCGCTCTCTCTCCCCCATGTGTAGTGCGGGGTCTGTCGCTCTCTCTCCTCCATGTGTAGTACGGGGTCTGTCGCTCTCTCTTCCCCCATGTGTGGTGCAAGGTCTGTCGCTCTCTCTCCCTCATGTATAGTGCGGGTCTGTCACTCTCTCCCTCATGTGTAGTGCGGGGTCTGTCGCTCTCTCTCTCCCTCATGTGTAGTGCGGGGTCTGTCGCTCTCTCTTTCCTCCATGTGTAGTGCGGGGTCTGTCGCTCTCTCTCTCTCTCATGTGTAGTGCTGGGTCTGTCGCTCTCTCTGCCTCCTGTGTAGTGCGGGTCTGTCGCTCTCTCTCCCCCCATGTGCAGTGCGGGGTCTGTCTCTCTCTCTCTCTCCCATGTGTAGTGCGGAGTCTGTCGCTCTCTCTCCCCCATGTGTAGTGCGGGGTCTCTCTCTCTCTCCTCCATGTGTAGTGCGGGGTCTGTCGCTCTCTCAACCATGTGTAGAGCGGGATCTGTCTCTCTCTCTCCTCAATGTGTAGTGCGGGGTCTGTCGCTCTCTCAACCTCATGTGTAGAGCTGGGTCTGTCGCTCTCTCTCCTCCATGTGTAGTGCGGGGTCTGTCGCTCTCTCTCCTCCATGTGTAGTGTGGGGTCTGTAGCTCTCTCTCCCTCATGTGTAGTGCGGGGTCTGTCTCTCTCTCTCCTCCATATGTAATGCGGGGTCTGTCTCTCTCTCTCCTCCATATGTAATGCGGGGTCTGTCGCTCTCTCTCTCCCTCATGTGTAGTGCGGGGTCTGTCGCTCTCTCTCCCCCCATGTGTAGTGCGGGGTCTGTCGCTCTCTCTCTCCCTCATGTGTAGTGCGGGTCTGTCGCTCTCTCTCCCCCCATGTGCAGTGCGGGGTCTGTCGCTCTCTCTCTCTCCCAAGTGTAGTGCGGGGTCTGTCGCTCTCTCCCCCATGTGTAGTGCGGGGTCTGTCTCTCTCTCTCCTCCATGTGTAGTGCGGGGTCTGTCTCTCTCTCTCTCCCATGTGTAGTGCGGGGTCTGTCTCTCTCTCTCCCTCATGTGTAGTGCGGGGTCTGTCTCTCTCTCCCTCATGTGTAGTGCGGGGTCTGTCGCTCTCTCTCCTCCATGTGTAGTGCGGGGTCTGTCGCTCTCTCTCTCTCCCATGTGTAGTGCGGGGTCTGTCGCTCTCTCTCCCTCATGTGTAGTGCGGGGTCTGTCTCTCTCTCCCTCATGTGTAGTGCGGGGTCTGTCGCTCTCTCTCTCCCTCATGTGTAGTGCGGGGTCTGTCGCTCTCTCTCCCCCATGTGTAGTGCGGGGTCTGTCTCTTTCTCTCCTCAATGTGTAGTGCGGGGTCTGTCGCTCTCTCTCCCCCATGTGTAGAGCTGGGTCTGTCGCTCTCTCTCCTCAATGTGTAGTGTGGGGTCTGTCGCTCTCTCTCCTCAATGTGTAGTGCGGGGTCTGTCGCTCTCTCTCTCCCTCATGTGTAGTACGGGGACTTTCGCTCTCTCCCTCATGTGTAGTACGGGGTCTTTCGCTCTCTATCTCCCTCATGTGTAGTGCGGGGTCTGTCGCTCTATCTCCCTCATGTGTAGTGCGGGGTCTGTCTCTCTCTCCCTCATGTGTAGTGCAGGGTCTGTCGCTCTCTCTCCTCCATTTGTAGTGCGGGGTCTGTCGCTCTCTCTCTCCCATGTGTAGTGCGGGGTCTGTCGCTCTCTCTCCCTCAGGTGTAGTGTGGGGTCTGTCGCTTTCTCTCTCCCTCATGTGTAGTGCAGGGTCTGTCGCTCTCTCTCTCCCCCATGTGTGGTGCGGGGTCTGTCGCTCTCTTTCTCCCCCATGTGTAGTGCGGGGTCTGTCGCTTTCTCTCCCCCATGTGTAGTGCGGGGTCTGTCGCTCTCTCTCTCCTCCATGTGTAATGCGGGGTCTGTCGCGCTCTCTCCCCTCATGTGTATTGCATCGTTTGTTGCTCTCTCTCCATGTGTAGTGCGGGGTCTGTCGCTCTCTCTCCCTCATGTGTAGTGCAGCGTCTGTCGCTCTCTCCCCCATGTGTAGTGTGGGGTCTGTCGCTCTCTCTCTTCCTCATGTGTAGTGTGGGGTCTGTCGCTCTCTCCCTCATGTGTAGTGCGGGGTCTGTCGCTCTCTCCCCCATGTGTACTGCAGGGTCTGTCGCTCTCTCTCCCCCATGTGTAGTGCGGGTCTGTCGCTCTCTCTCCCTCATGTGTAGTGTGGGGTCTGTCGCTCTCTCTCCCATGTGTAGTGCAGGGTCTGTCGCTCTCTCTCTTCCTCATGTGTAGTGTGGGGTCTGTCGCTCTCTCCCTCATGTGTAGTGCGGGTCTGTCGCTCTCTCCCCCATGTGTACTGCAGGGTCTGTCGCTCTCTCTCCCCCATGTGTAGTGCGGGTCTGTCGCTCTCTCTCCCCCATGTGTAGTGTGGGGTCTGTCGCTCTCTCTCCCCCATGTGTAGTGCGGGAACTGTCGCTCTCTCTCCCCCATGTGTAGTGCGGGATCTGTCACTCTCTCCCATATGTGTAGTGTGGGGTCTGTCGCTCTCTCTCCCCCATGTGTAGTGCGGGGTCTGTCGCTCTCTCTCCTCCATGTGTAGTACGGGGTCTGTCGCTCTCTCTTCCCCATGTGTGGTACGAGGTCTGTCGCTCTCTCTCCCTCATGTATAGTGCGGGTCTGTCACTCTCTCCCTCATGTGTAGTGCGGGGTCTGTCGCTCTCTCTCTCCCTCATGTGTAGTGCGGGGTCTGTCGCTCTCTCTTTCCTCCATGTGTAGTGCGGGGTCTGTCGCTCTCTCTCTCTCTCATGTGTAGTGCTGGGTCTGTCGCTCTCTCTCTCTCATGTGTAGTGTGGGGTCTGTCGCTCTCTCTCCCTCATGTGTAGTGCGGGTCTGTCGCTCTCTCCTCCATGTGTAGTGCGGGGTCTGTCGCTCTCTCTTCCCCATGTGTAGTGCGGCGTCTGTCGCTCTCTCTTCCCCATGTGTAGTGCGGAGTCTGTTGCTCTCTCTTCCCTCATGTGTCGTGCGGGGTCTGTCTCTCTCCCCCATGTGTAGTGCGGGGTCTGTCGCTCTCTCCCCCATGTGTAGTGCGGGGTCTGTCTCTCTCTCCCTCATGTATAGTGTGGGGTATGTCGCTCTCTCTCTCATGTGTAGTGTGGGGTCTGTCGCTCTCTCTCATGTGTAGTGTGGGGTCTGTCGCTCTCTCTCTCATGTGTAGTGTGGGGTCTGTCGCTCTCTCTCCCTCATGTGTAGTGCGGGTCTGTCGCTCTCTCCCCCATGTGTAGTGCGGGGTCTGTCGCTCTCTCTCCCCCATGTGTAGTGCGGGGTCTGTGTGATACCAATGTGATATGACTGAAGTTTGAATGTGATTAGATAGGGATCATAATCAAAAGATAGGAGTGATCCCAAATATTATTTGACCTATCAATAATTCAGTATCAAAGAGATGTCCTCTGGATAACCAATTTCACTATGATGACCAAAGAATACATGTCAAACAGGTCTTGAAGCAGTTTCAAGATAATGGGGAAGTCACATTTACAGTTCCACTTACCGGAAACTTGTGGTTGGCTTAAAGACAGGTTTAAGGAAGGTTGCATATGAAATTTACGGCTCATTGCAATATTTCACTAACACTATGGTCAACTGTGGTCGGTCAGTTGTCAACTGGCAGGATGTACAAGTAAATGTGCAGGAAGCTGCTGGTGCCCACAGCAGTTTGTGGTCAAGTTACATGAACATGACTCAGCTGTAACATGCTGGTGACCATTTAAACACAAACTACAAAGTTTTCCTATAAAATTACACCGGACTCGCTTAATGTTAAGGGGAAACCTTCCAGGACATTGAAGTGTACGCACTGCTCCTGTGATGCAAGATGCCATGTTGTTTCCTTTATCATTAAATCGAGTTCCCTCCGATGTGAAAGGATTGCTACAACAAACGGTAATGTTGATGCATATTTCTGTTATTGTATAAGATTCTATGGCTATAGTTCTAAATGCCTATGTACCATTAACTATTCATGTGCTATTAAAATAAATAGTATCTTGCTATAAAGAATATTAGTATTCGTGCCTGATTAGGATATCAGTGAGCGCTTCGTAAGTACGGGCTTTCAGCCCCCTTTTTAGTAGAATTTAGCAAGACATAAATTGGCGTAGTCGGCAGGATTACTTCTATAAGAAGTAATTAAACTAATTTTTGTAATTTAGAAATTAAAAACATATATTTGGCAAATTTCCAGATATATTTTTTCAATCTTTTTGCATAGTGTCAAAATGTTCAGAAAACGTAAGGATAATGTTAAGGAGGTTGTTGTGGAGATCCCCGGCTGGACTGAGGCTCCCTACAATCTTATAGCACATGAATTGGTCAATTGTGGATTGGCAGAACAATTGCAGAATAAACTCAAGGGTTGTGAAGCTACTGATGTTGTGAATGTACTCAGTGGTGCCCCTGTGAAAGCAGGTGATGTAGTGTCTTGTGGATTGGCAGAACAATGGCAGGACAAGCTTAAGGGTATTGAAGCTACTGATGTTGTGAATGTACTCAGTAGTGCCCCTGTGAAAACAGGTGATGTAGTGTCTTGTGGATTGGCAGAACAATGGCAGGATAAGCTTAAGGGTAGTGAAGCTACTGATGTTGTGAATGTATTCGGTAGTGTCCCTGTGAAAGCAGGTGATGTAGTGTCTTTAGCACGGCGCAAACAATGGCAGGATAAGCTTAAGGGTAGTGAAGCTACTGATGTTGTGAATGTATTCGGTAGTGTCCCTGTGAAAGCAGGTGATGTAGTGTCTTTAGGACGGCGCATCTGGATTTTGGCAAGTGCATATAGTGTAATGCATGAGCGTAATCTAAAGATGCAGAAGAAAAGTTCCCAGATGGAACAAAAGATGATAGAATTAGGTTGCCTGAAAACAGTTCTGGAATGTAATACCAGACTGTTGAAGGATAAATTGGAACATTATCAGAATGTGGCACAAAAAGCTGCCATAAAAATTGCTCAAAATAAGTACAAGAAAAGAAGAGGAAAGGTAAATAAAATCCAAATTGCTCAAAATAAGTACAAGAAAAGAAGAGGAAAAGTAAATAAAACCAAAGTACCTAAAAGTATCGTCACAGCTTCTATAAACTGGGATCCCGATACTTGGGATGGGGATGTGTGGGATTCATCTTCATCATCTGATGAGGAGGATTACCATAAAGGGAAGATTCAGGCTAACCCAGTAAGGAGGCGCCTAGAGAGGACAGAAAATGAGATCATCCGGGAACATGTCCGGGATGGTCAGGGGAATCTGCAATATGACGAAGATGGTAATGCCATCATAAATGAGAGAACGATTCCTCATGTAAAAAATCGAGTAACCATTGAAGATTACTCTCAGGGAGAAGTTAATAGCATTTTAACACAGTTTAGACAAAAACCAGGAGAAGGAGAAATTCCCTGGTTGGTCAGGGTGCACGATCTCGGAGGAGGTGGAGTGCACTTTGACGCCGGAGACGTGGCAAAATTTGTCACCATGTCTCGTGACCCAGAAATTCAGAGATCAATAAAAACTTATTTTGTTGATCATAATGAGCATGGTACTCAAAACTCAATCATGATCTTAGCCCATGCTTTTCTGGACAAATATCCATCAGAAGCAGACTTTCCTATCAATGATAAACCTTGGTATACCTTAAAAGATGGTATGGAAAGGCTGAAGGAAGAAGCAATGAGGAATGCTCTTCCTCTTTTGGGAATGGATGATGATTATCTCCAGTACCCATTGAAAGCCAGCATAAGAAATAGGCTGGTTAAACATGTTCCTCCAGCATACAAAACAGTTATTTTAACCTTAACTGTAGCGCTGACTGGAGAATCAATCGGTGTAGTTCTAGGGAGGATGAGGGAGTTACAGGATATGGGACAGTGGGATAAATCGTCCCCTGGAGGCCATGTTGGTAACAGTAAGCTAAACAATCCTGATTGTAAAGAGAAATCAGTAGGGGAGGCCCCACGGGTGTCTCGCAAAGACATGTTCCAGGCTTTGCTTAAAGCCGGGATCAATAAGGAAAGGATTGATGGAAAGGAGACAGGAGAATTATGGAAGTTGTACAAACAGAAAGTTCTATCCACAAAGAAAGTGACCACTACAAATGTGGAAGGGGGTTCAAAAACCCCCAAGGTAAAGAAATCAGAGGGAAAAGGGGAAAAATCCCCAAAGAATGTGTCTTGGGAAGATTTTCAGTCAGTTTATCCATGGGAAGAACTGGCTGCAGCCGTGGCCACAAAGGTCACGGAAGGAAGGGCTAATACACAGACTGAAGTCTATGTAAATGAAAGTTAAGAAGGAAGTGATTTACCATAGGTAGCCAGCCAAGCCCCCCTATTGATAAAAAGGGACGAACGTCCCTACGTCAATCTTAGCATACATTGGAAAGGGGGAAATGTTCAAAGAGTCCCAGCTTTGATTGACACGGGGGCGGAGGCTACTTTAATTCATGGAAACCCAGAAAAAATAAAAGGACCTCGAGTAAAAATTGCTGGACTAGGTGGTCAAGTGATCACCAGGGTTCAGACACAGGTAGCTTTGAAGATAGGTAATTTACCTATCAAGAAGTACACGGTACTGGTAGTACCTATACCAGAATATATCTTGGGAATTGATATCCTAAAATGGATGACTCTTAATCTAACCGAAGGAAAATTCTCCTTTGGGGTTATGTCTTGTCATAAGGAAATGCAGATCTCACATTATATCAATGATATAATGATACAAGGACAAGATGAGCAAAGTGTGAAAGATCAATTGACAAAACTGGTTGCTCATATGTGGCGTAAAGGATGGGAAATCAGTGATGCCAAGGTTCAAGGACCGTGTCAGGTGGTAACATTTCTAGGGATTCAGTGGAACAAGGGGCACAGAGAGATCTTGCCCAATGCCAGACAGAAAATTATTAATTTTCTGGTCCCTAAATCCAAACAGGAGACTCAGTCTTATATTGGATTGTTTGATTTTTGGAGACAACATATCCCTCATTTGGGACAAATGTTGGCTCCTTTGTACAAAGTAACGAGGAAAAAATATGAGTTCCACTGGGGAGAGGAACAGCAAAATGTGTCTGAGATGGTCAGGGAAGTGTGGCAAGACATTGAAGGGATTATTCAATCTACCAAGACCACTGTATTTCATTTCGATGCTCATGTCCCTACTAACTCACTTGAACGTTTGTTTAATTCAGAAGCAGATAAAGCAGCAACCATCAGACAAGTCAGTCTAAGAGTCGACAAGGAAAAAAAGAGGCATGGTTGCAAGGTACAGCTGTTTGGGCACACCAGAAAGAGCGACACCTTATTCAGCAGGTTTAGACCTCAGTACATTGGAAACTGTCGTGGTACCCCCAGGTAAGGTAAAACCAATTTCAACAGGATTGGGTTGCCAGATACCAAAGGATCATTATGGTCAAATAGCCACTCCTAGTTTAGTGTTAAAAGGAGCCATAGTGGTGGGAGGGGTAATAGATGCAGATTATCAGGGAGAAATCAAGGTACTGATGCTAAATTTGGGAAATGAACCTTTGATTCTGGTGAAACACCAGAGGGTTGCTCAGATGTTGATTATCCCAATAAACTTGTCTGAAATAAGAGAAGGAACTGCCCCGGCAGAATTAACAATACGGGGTACTAAAGGTTTTGGATCCTCTAATATTACAAATGTAGGAGCAAAAATATGGATTCAAAACCTCCAAGGACCGCCCTCAGAGACAGCGGTAATAGCGGTCGGAAAAGATCGTACTTTCCTGATGAGACCAGGAGTGGGGAAGTGGGAATATGTACCACAAGAAAAATGTCATTTACGAGAATAATAGTGTATCTTTATTTCTTTATTTGCAGAAGGTGTTGTAAATAAGCGGAATCCATGGTATCGGTTACTGGGAAGAGCTCGATAGTGATGAGATGGAGAATGTTAGGGAAACCTTCCAGGACATTGAAGTGTACGCACTGCTCCTGTGATGCAAGATGCCATGTTGTTTCCTTTATCATTAAATCGAGTTCCCTCCGATGTGAAAGGATTGCTAAAACAAACGGTAATGTTGATGCATATTTCTGTTATTGTATAAGATTCTATGACTATAGTTCTAAATGCCTATGTACCATTAACTATTCATGTGCTATTAAAATAAATAGTATCTTGCTATAAAGAATATTAGTATTCGTGCCTGATTAGGATATCAGTGAGCGCTTCGTAAGTACGGGCTTTCAGCCCCCTTTTTAGTAGAATTTAGCAAGACAGTCTGTCGCTCTCTCTCTCCCTCATGTGTTGTGCGGGGTCTGTCGCTCTCTCTCTCTCTCCCTCATGTGTTGTACGGGGTCTGTCTCTCTCTCTCTCCCTCATGTGTAGTGCGGGGTCTGTCGCTCTCTCTCCCTCATGTGTATTGCAGGGTCTGTCGCTCTCTCTCCCTCATGTGCAGTGCAGGGTCTGTCGCTCTCTCTCCCTCATGTGTAGTGCGGGGTCTGTCGCTCTCTCTCCCTCATGTGTAGTGCGGGGTCTGTCGCTCTCTCTCCCTCATGTGTAGTGTGGGGTCTGTCGCTCTCTCTCTCTCAAAAAAAAAATAAAAATTTTTATAATAAGTACAGTTTGGAATGTTTAGTGCTGTAGTGCACATTTGGTGCTGGCTTTTTGTTTTTTCTTCATTGAATTGGTCGGTGGTTGACCTCCACCTTGCTATGCACCCCAATTTGGGATGTATTCCATCTGTCTGGATTTTGGCGGTTGGTGACTGTTCACATTGAGTCATCAGGCTTTGTCCACAGGCTATTTGCTTCATGCAGCATTTGCTTGGACCTGTCCCGCCCACAGCCATGACTCAGTCATGGGTACGGGATTGAAATAGACCAGGTGAGTGCTGCTAAGAGCAGTTCTACTATTCATATGTGAGGCCGTATGGCACATTTTATAAAAATATTTTAGTGTAGGACTGCTTCAAATGAGATTTGCCGTGACGTGGCGAAGCAGCTCAAGAAATTGAAATTTTTTTGCCAAAAATCTCAAAAAATTTTTTTTTATAATAAGTACAGTTTGGAATGTTTAGTGCTGTAGTGCACATTTGGTGCTGGCTTTTTGTTTTTTCTTCATTGAATTGGTCGGTGGTTGACCTCCACCTTGCTATGCACCCCAATTTGGGATGTATTCCATCTGTCTGGATTTTGGCGGTTGGTGACTGTTCACATTGAGTCATCAGGCTTTGTCCACAGGCTATTTGCTTCATGCAGCATTTGCTTGGACCTGTCCCGCCCACAGCCATGACTCAGTCATGGGTACGGGATTGAACTAGACCAGGTGAGTGCTGCTAAGAGCAGTTCTACTATTCATATGTGAGGCCGTATGGCACATTTTATAAAAATATTTTAGTGTAGGACTGCTTCAAATGAGATTTGCCGTGACGTGGCGAAGCAGCTCAAGAAATTGCAATTTTTTGCCAAAAATCTCAAAAAAATTTTTTTTTTATAATAAGTACAGTTTGGAATGTTTAGTGCTGTAGTGCACATTTGGTGCTGGCTTTTTGTTTTTTCTTCATTGAATTGGTCGGTGGTTGACCTCCACCTTGCTATGCACCCCAATTTGGGATGTATTCCATCTGTCTGGATTTTGGCGGTTGGTGACTGTTCACATTGAGTCATCAGGCTTTGTCCACAGGCTATTTGCTTCATGCAGCATTTGCTTGGACCTGTCCCGCCCACAGCCATGACTCAGTCATGGGTACGGGATTGAAATAGACCAGGTGAGTGCTGCTAAGAGCAGTTCTACTATTCATATGTGAGGCCGTATGGCACATTTTATAAAAATATTTTAGTGTAGGACTGCTTCAAATGAGATTTGCCGTGACGTGGCGAAGCAGCTCAAGAAATTGCAATTTTTTGCCAAAAATCTCAAAAAAATTTTTTTTATAATAAGTACAGTTTGGAATGTTTAGTGCTGTAGTGCACATTTGGTGCTGGCTTTTTGTTTTTTCTTCATTGAATTGGTCGGTGGTTGACCTCCACCTTGCTATGCACCCCAATTTGGGATGTATTCCATCTGTCTGGATTTTGGCGGTTGGTGACTGTTCACATTGAGTCATCAGGCTTTGTCCACAGGCTATTTGCTTCATGCAGCATTTGCTTGGACCTGTCCCGCCCACAGCCATGACTCAGTCATGGGTACGGGATTGAAATAGACCAGGTGAGTGCTGCTAAGAGCAGTTCTACTATTCATATGTGAGGCCGTATGGCACATTTTATAAAAATATTTTAGTGTAGGACTGCTTCAAATGAGATTTGCCGTGACGTGGCGAAGCAGCTCAAGAAATTGCAATTTTTTGCCAAAAATCTCAAAAAATTTTTTTTTATAATAAGTACAGTTTGGAATGTTTAGTGCTGTAGTGCACATTTGGTGCTGGCTTTTTGTTTTTTCTTCATTGAATTGGTCGGTGGTTGACCTCCACCTTGCTATGCACCCCAATTTGGGATGTATTCCATCTGTCTGGATTTTGGCGGTTGGTGACTGTTCACATTGAGTCATCAGGCTTTGTCCACAGGCTATTTGCTTCATGCAGCATTTGCTTGGACCTGTCCCGCCCACAGCCATGACTCAGTCATGGGTACGGGATTGAAATAGACCAGGTGAGTGCTGCTAAGAGCAGTTCTACTATTCATATGTGAGGCCGTATGGCACATTTTATAAAAATATTTTAGTGTAGGACTGCTTCAAATGAGATTTGCCGTGACGTGGCGAAGCAGCTCAAGAAATTGCAATTTTTTGCCAAAAATCTCAAAAAAATTTTTTTTATAATAAGTACAGTTTGGAATGTTTAGTGCTGTAGTGCACATTTGGTGCTGGCTTTTTGTTTTTTCTTTATTAAAATAAATAGTATCTTGCTATAAAGAATATTAGTATTCGTGCCTGATTAGGATATCAGTGAGCGCTTCGTAAGTACGGGCTTTCAGCCCCCTTTTTAGTAGAATTTAGCAAGACAGTCTGTCGCTCTCTCTCTCCCCCCCATGTGTAGTGCGGGGTCTGTCGCTCTCTCTCTCCCGCATGTGTAGTGCGGGGTCTTTCGCTCTCTCTCTCCCTCGTGTAGTGCGGGGTCTGTCGCTCTCTCTCTCCCTCATGTGTAGTGCTTGGTCTGTCGCTCTCTCTCCCTCATGTGTTGTGCGGGGTCTGTCGCTCTCTCTCTCTCTCCCTCATGTGTTGTGCGGGGTCTGTCTCTCTCTCTCTCCCTCATGTGTAGTGCGGGGTCTGTCGCTCTCTCTCCCTCATGTGTATTGCAGGGTCTGTCGCTCTCTCTCCCTCATGTGCAGTGCAGGGTCTGTCGCTCTCTCCCTCATGTGTAGTGCGGGGTCTGTCGCTCTCTCTCCCTCATGTGTAGTGCGGGGTCTGTCGCTCTCTCTCCCTCATGTGTAGTGTGGGGTCTGTCGCTCTCTCTCCCTCATGTGTAGTGCGGGGTCTCTCTCTCTCTCTCTCTCCCTCATGTGTTGCGCGGGATCTGTCTCTCTCTCTCTCTCCCTCATGTGTAGTGCGGGGTCTGTCGCTCTCTCTCCCTCATGTGTAGTGCAGGGTCTGTCGCTCTCTCTCCCTCATGTGCAGTGCGGGGTCTGTCGCTCTCTCTCCCTCATGTGTAGTGCGGGGTCTGTCGCTCTCTCTCCCTCATGTGTAGTTCGGGGTCTGTCGCTCTCTCTCCCTCATGTGTAGTTCGGGGTCTGTCGCTCTCTCTCCCTCATGTGTAGTTCGGGGTCTGTCGCTCTCTCTCCCTCATGTGTAGTGCGGGGTCTGTCGCTCTCTCTCCCTCATGTGTAGTGCGGGGTCTGTCGCTCTCTCTCCCTCATGTGTAGTGCGGGGTCTCTCTCTCTCCCTCATGTGTAGTGCGGGGTCTGTCGCTCTCTCTCTCCCTCATGTGTAGTGCGGGGTCTGTCGCTCTCTCTCCCCTATGTGTAGTGCGGGGTCTGTCGCTCTCTCTCCCCCATGTGTAGTGCGGGATCTGTCGCTCTCTCTCCCCCATGTGTAGTGCGGGGTCTGTCGCTCTCTCTCCCTCATGTGTAGTGCGGGGTCTGTCGCTCTCTCTCCCTCATGTGTAGTGCGGGGTCTGTCGCTCTCTCTCCCTCATGTGTAGTGCGGGGTCTCTCTCTCTCCCTCATGTGTAGTGCGGGGTCTGTCGCTCTCTCTCTCCCTCATGTGTAGTGCGGGGTCTGTCGCTCTCTCTCCCCCATGTGTAGTGCGGGGTCTGTCGCTCTCTCTCCCCCATGTGTAGTGCGGGATCTGTCGCTCTCTCTCCCCCATGTGTAGTGCGGGGTCTATCGCTCTCTCTCAATCATGTGTAGTGCGGGGTCTGTCTCTCTCTCCCTCATGTGTAGTGCGGGGTCTGTCGCTCTCTCTCCCTCATGTGTAGTGCGGGGTCTGTCGCTCTCTCCCCCTCATGTGTAGTGCGGGGTCTGTCGCTCTCTCTCCCTCATGTGTAGTGCGGGGTCTGTCGCTCTCTCTCCCCCATGTGTAGTGCGGGGTCTGTCGCTCTCTCTCTCATGTGTAGTGCGGGGTCTGTCGCTCTCTCTCCCTCATGTGTAGTGCGGGGTCTGTCGCTCTCTCTCCCTCATGTGTAGTGCGGGGTCTGTCGCTCTCTCTCCCTCATGTGTAGTGCGGGGTCTGTCGCCCTCTCTCCCTCATGTGTAGTGCGGGGTCTGTCTCTCTCTCTCTCCCCCATGTGTACTGCGGGGTCTGTCGCTCTCTCTCTCCCTCATGTGTACTGCGGGGTCTGTCGCTCTCTCTCCCTCATGTATAGTGTGGGGTCTGTCGCTCTCTCTCTCCCCCTCATGTGTAGTGCGGGGTCTGTCGCTCTCTCAACCTCATGTGTAGTGCGGGGTCTGTCGCTCTCTCTCCCTCATGTGTAGTGCGGGGTCTGTCGCTCTCTCCCTCATGTGTAGTGCGGGTTCTGTCGCTCTCTCTCCCTCATGTGTAGTGCGGGTTCTGTCGCTCTCTCTCCCTCATGTGTAGTGCGGGGTCTGTCGCTCTCTCTCATGTGTAGTGCGGGGTCTGTCGCTCTCTCTCTCATGTGTAGTGCGGGGTCTGTCGCTCTCTCTCCCTCATGTGTAGTGCAGGGTCTGTCACTCTCTCTCCTCCATGTGTAGTGCGGGGTCTGTCGCTCTCTCTCCCTCATGTGTAGTGCGGGTTCTGTCGCTCTCTCTCCCTCATGTGTAGTGCGGGGTCTGTCGCTCTCTCTCCCTCATGTGTAGTGCGGGGTCTGTCGCTCTCTCTCCCTCATGTGTAGTGCGGGGTCTGTAGCTCTCTCCTCAATGTGTAGTGCGGGGTCTGTCGCTCTCTCCTCAATGTGTAGTGCGGGGTCTGTCGCTCTCTCTCCTCCGTGTGTAGTGCGGGGTCTGTCGCTCTCTCTCCTCCATGTCTAGTGCGGGGTCTGTCGCTCTCTCCTGTAGTTCGGGGTGAGGAGACGTCTGGAGCTCAGACAACACACACTGACCTCCACCTCAGAGGCGGCACCACATGTGCTCACAGGACCTGTGTGATGTCACCGTCATGTGATCAGTCACATGATCAGGGGCTGCTCCAGGGGCTCTACTCAGCATGTAGGACTCTGCTGTGCAGGAGGATGGAGTGTGTGTGTGTGTGTGTTGTGCAGGGGGGAGCAGGCAGTGCGTGTAATGGTTACTCAGCAGCAGTGCTTAGCCTGGTGATTACATAGTGGTGTAGGCCCCTGTAATTTTCTCTGTTGTGGCCTTATTTGTGGCTGTTTTCTTGTTACCGGTTTATAATGAGGTATATATGAATTTCTATAAGGTGACCTGTACGGGCTTGTTCTGGGTCATGATCAGGCTGTAGCGGCCTACCAGACCTGATTCCCTACATTTGGTGGCTTGAAGCGGGCAAATGCAGTCTGGCTGTGTGCCAATATATGTCCTGGGAGAAGGGTCTGTCACAGACACAAGGATATCTGCAGTGATGGAGGCCACTCGGCAGCAGCAGATATTTAGTTAGCAGCAGCCGGTGACCGATGAGCTGCTGGTACAGCACATGACGACATCACAGTCAGCAGAAACTCCACAGGTGCTTCACAACGCCCGGAAAGTGGTTCATATGGCGATGAAGAACTCTGATGACATTATAAGTCCTATCTAGACATGTTCGTGAGAGCGGCCATAGAGGGAAAGTCTACCTCAGGACCAATGGACAGAAGTCATTGCTCTGTTTCTGGCATCAGGACCACAGAAAGCCGACCAAGCAAGTGGCAGACAACGCAAGGGTGAGATCCTGTCATGACCATGTCTAAATGTATTGTTTCGGACCTAGCGGGTACATCGGTGGGAGTTTAACCCTTAAAAGCCAGCCAGGTTTCACTGCTATGACTTGCGGCACAGATGCAGGATTAGGACAGCATAAATAAATAGCCCTAACTCCTCACTTTAGTGGCTGTTTAGGATGGAAATCTGAGGCAGGTTTTGTAGGAATAACAGAGCTGAATGGACTGGCACCTCCAGGACCTGTGCTATGGTGTTTCACAAGCTGGACTTTTGCGCTACATACCTGTGTGCAGTAAGACTGTGCTTTGTTTCTATTTGTTACCAGTGTAACTGAAAGGCCGGGGCCACACGGGGACTACTAGAATCCTCGTATGACACTCGGCTCACGCTGGCAGCACAGCAGGAGCCAAGTGTCATGCGCGTCACTGCGACAGAGGTCCGTGATGCGATCGGACCACAGCTGCGGGAGGCAGCCCAGCACTGAGGAGGGGACGGCCAGTGCTGAGGAGGGGAGGGCCGGCACGGAGGAGGGGAGGCAGGGATTTAACTCCCTCACTCTTCCGTTGCAGGCTATTGCCATTCTCACTCTGCACTCGCAGGACACCGGTGTACCGCAAGTGCAGTGCGATATTTCTCTCGCCCCATACACTTGAATGGAAGAGAAAGAGACTCGCATTGCACCCGCAGCATGCTGCAACTGTTTTCTCGGTCCAATTGGGGCTGAGAAAATACTCGCTCATGGGTGCTAGCACATAGCTTAATATTGGTCCGAGTGGAATGTGATGTTTTATCACATTCCACTCGGTCCAGTTTTCATGCCGTGTGTCTTACACCAAACACTGAGTTTTGGACTGAGAACCCGGGTCCCTGCAACTGCCTGTGACAGCTGAACCCTGCACTGCATCACACAAGATAATATACAGCATGGAGAATAATAATAATGTACAAGCTCCAGACCAAGAATAAACCCAGAAGACGTCACTTCCTCCACTCACTACAAGGAGCATCGATCTGCACCAATCCCCCATGTGTAGTGCGGGGTCTTTCGCTCTCTCTCCCTCATGTGTAGTGCGGGGTCTGTCGCTCTCTCTCCCCCATGTGTAGTGCGGGGTCTGTCGCTCTCTCCCTCATGTGTAGTGCGGGGTCTGTCGCTCTCTCCCTCATGTGTAGTGCGGGGTCTGTCGCTCTCTCCCCCATGTGTAGTGCGGGGTCTGTCGCTCTCTCTCCCCCATGTGTAGAGCGGGGTCTGTCGCTCTCTCTCCCTCATGTGTAGTGCGGGGTCTGTCGCTCTCTCTCCTCCATGTGTAGTGTGGGGTCTGTCGCTCTCTCTCCCTCATGTGTAGTGTGGGGTCTATCTCTCTCTCTCCTCCATATGTAATGCGGGGTCTGTCGCTCTCTCTCTCACTCATGTGTAGTACGGGGTCTGTCGCTCTCTCTCTCCCTCCTGTGTAGTGCAGGTCTGTCGCTCTCTCTCCCCACATGTGCAGTGCGGGGTCTGTCGCGCTCTCTCTCTCTCCCATGTGTAGTGCGGGGTCTGTCGCTCTCTCTCCCCCATGTGTAGTGCGGGGTCTGTCTCTCTCTCTCCTCCATGTGTAGTGCGGGGTCTGTCGCTCTCTCAACCATGTGTAGAGCGGGGTCTGTCTCTCTCTCTCCCTCATGTGTAGTGCGGGGTCTGTCGCTCTCTCTCCTCAATGTGTAGTGCGGGGTCTGTCGCTCTCTCTCCTCCGTGTGTAGTGCGGGGTCTGTCGCTCTCTCTCCTCCATGTGTAGTGTGGGGTCTGTCACTCTCTCTCCCTCATGTGTAGTGCGGGGTCTGTCTCTCTCTCTCTCCTCCATATGTAATGTGGGGTCTGTCGCTCTCTCTCTCCCTCATGTGTAGTGCGGGGTCTTTCGCTCTCTCTCTCCCTCATGTGTAGTGCGGGGTCTGTCGCTGTCTCTCCCTCATGTGTAGTGTGGGGTCTGTCGCTCTCTCTCCCATGTGTAGTGCGGGGTCTGTCGCTCTCCCCCATATGCAGTGTGGGGTCTGTCGGTCTCTCTGCCCTTTGTGTAGTGCGTGGTCTGTCGCTCTCTCTCCTCCATATGTAATGTGGGGTCTGTCGCTCTCTCTCTCCCTCATGTGTAGTACGGGGTCTGTCGCTCTCTCTCTCCCTCATGTGTAGTGCGGGTCTGTCGCTCTCTCTCCCCCCATGTGCAGTGCGGGGTCTGTCGCTCTCTCTCTCTCTCTCCCATGTGAAGTGTGGGGTCTGTCGCTCTCTCTCCCCCATGTGTAGTGCGGGGTCTGTCTCTCTCTCTCCTCCATGTGTAGTGCGGGGTCTGTCGCTCTCTCAACCATGTGTAGAGCAGGGTCTGTCTCTCTCTCTCCCTCATGTGTAGTGCGGGGTCTGTCGCTCTCTCTCCTCCATGTGTAGTGCGGGGTCTGTCGCTCTCTCTCCTCCATGTGTAGTGTGGGGACTGTCGCTCTCTCTCCCTCATGTGTAGTGCGGGGTCTGTCTCTCTCTCCCTCATGTGTAGTGCGGGGTCTGTCGCTCTCTCTCCCTCATGTGTAGTGCGGGGTCTGTCGCTCTCTCTCTCCCTCATGTGTAGTGCGGGGTCTGTCGCTCTCTCTCTCCCTCATGTGTAGTGGGGGGTCTGTCGCTCTCTCTCTCCCTCATGTGTAGTGGGGGGTCTGTCGCTCTCTCTCCCCTCATGTGTAGTGGGGGGTCTGTCGCTCTCTCTCCCCTCATGTGTAGTGGGGGATCTCTCGCTCTCTCTCCCCTCATGTGTAGTGGGGGGTCTGTCGCTCTCTCTCCCCTCATGTGTAGTGCGGGGTCTGTCGTTCTCTCTCCCTCATGTGTAGTACAGGGTCTGTCGCTCTCTCTCTCCCTCATGTGTAGTGCGGGGTCTGTCTCTCTCTCCCCTCATGTGTAGTGCGGGGTCTGTCGCTCTCTCTCCCCTCATGTGTAGTGGGGGATCTCTCGCTCTCTCTCCCCTCATGTGTAGTGCGGGGTCTGTCTCTCTCTCCCTCATGTGTAGTGCGGGGTCTGTCGCTCTCTCTCCCTCATGTGTAGTGCGGAGTCTGTCGCTCTCTCTCTCCCTCATGTGTAGTGCGGGGTCTGTCGCTCTCTCTCTCCCTCATGTGTAGTGGGGGGTCTGTCGCTCTCTCTCTCCCTCATGTGTAGTGGGGGGTCTGTCGCTCTCTCTCCCCTCATGTGTAGTGGGGGGTCTGTCGCTCTCTCTCCCCTCATGTGTAGTGGGGGATCTCTCGCTCTCTCTCCCCTCATGTGTAGTGGGGGGTCTGTCGCTCTCTCTCCCCTCATGTGTAGTGCGGGGTCTGTCGTTCTCTCTCCCTCATGTGTAGTGCGGGGTCTGTCGCTCTCTCTCTCCCTCATGTGTAGTGCAGGGTCTGTCCCTCTCTCTCCTCCATGTGTAATGCGGGGTCTGTCGTTCTCTCTCTCCCTCATGTGTAGTACGGGGACTTTCGCTCTCTCTCTCCCTCATGTGTAGTACGGGGTCTTTCGCTCTCTCTCTCTCCCTCATGTGTAGTGCGGGGTCTGTCGCTCTCTCTCTCCCTCATGTGTAGTGCGGGGTCTGTCGCTCTCTCTCCCTCATGTGTAGTGCGGGGTCTGTCGCTCTCTCTCCCTCATGTGTAGTACGGGGACTTTCGCTCTCTCTCTCCCTCATGTGTAGTACGGGGTCTGTCGCTCTCTCTCCCTCATGTGTAGTGTGGGGTCTGTCGCTCTCTCTCCCTCATGTGTAGTGTGGGGTCTGTCGCTCTCTCTCCCATGTGTAGTGCGGGGTCTGTCGCTCTCTCTCCCTCATGTGTAGTGCGGGGTCTGTCGCTCTCTCTCCCTCATGTGTAGTGTGGGGTCTGTCGCTCTCTCTCCCATGTGTAGTGTGGAGTCTGTCGGTCTCTCTGCCCTATGTGTAGTGCGGGGTCTGTCGCTCTCTCTCCCTCATGTGTAGTGTGGGGTCTGTCGCTTTCTCTCTCCCTCATGTGTAGTGCAGGGTCTGTCGCTCTCTCTCTCTCCCCCATGTGTGGTGCGGGGTCTGTCTCTCTCTTTCTCCCCAATGTGTAGTGCGGGGTCTGTCGCTTTCTCTCCCCCATGTGTAGTGCGGGGTCTGTCGCTCTCTCTCCCCCCATGTGCAGTGCGGGGTCTGTCGCTCTCTTCCTCATGTGTAGTGCGGGGTCTGTCGCTCTCTCTCTCTTCCATGTGTAATGCGGGGTCTGTCGCGCTCTCTCCCCTCATGTGTATTGCATCGTTTGTTGCTCTCTCTCTCCATGTGTAGTGCGGGGTCTGTCGCTCTCTCTTCCTCATGTGTAGTGCAGCGTCTGTCGCTCTCTCCCCCATGTGTAGTGTGGGGTCTGTCGCTCTCTCTCCCATGTGTAGTGCAGGGTCTGTCTCTCTCTCTCTTCCTTATGTGTAGTGTGGGGTCTGTCGCTCTCTCCCTCATGTGTAGTGCGGGGTCTGTCGCTCTCTCCCCCATGTGTACTGCAGGGTCTGTCGCTCTCTCTCCCCCATGTGTAGTGTGGGTCTGTCGCTCTCTCTCCCCCATGTGTAGTGTGGGTCTGTCGCTCTCTCTCCCCCATGTGTAGTGCAGGGTCTGTCGCTCTCTCTCCCATGTGTAGTGCAGGGTCTGTCGCTCTCTCTCTTCCTCATGTGTAGTGTGGGGTCTGTCGCTCTCTACCTCATGTGTAGTGCGGGTCTGTCGCTCCCTCTCCCATGTGTAGTGCAGGGTCTGTCGCTCTCTCCCATGTGTAGTGCAGGGTCTGTCGCTCTCTCTCTTCCTCATGTGTAGTGTGGGGTCTGTCGCTCTCTTTTTCCCCCATGTGTAGTGCGGGAACTGTCGCTCTCTCTCCCCCATGTGTAGTGCGGGGTCTGTCGCTCTCTCTCCTCCATGTGTAGTACGGGGTCTGTAGCTCTCTCTTCCCCCATGCGTGGTGCGAGGTCTGTCGCTGTCTCTCCCTCATGTGTAGTGCGGGTCTGTCGCTCTCTCTCTCCCTCATGTGTAGTGCGGGGTCTGTCGCTCTCTCTATCCCTCATGTGTAATGCGGGGTCTGTCGCTCTCTCTTTCCTCCATGTGTAGTGCGGGGTCTGTCGCTCTCTCCCTCATGTGTAGTGCGGGTCTGTCGCTCTCTCCTCCATGTGTAGTGCGGGGTCTGTCGCTCTCTCTTCCCCATGTGTAGTGCGGGGTCTGTTGCTCTCTCTTCCCTCATGTGTCGTGCGCGGTCTGTCTCTCTCCCCCATGTGTAGTGCGGGGTCTGTCTCTCTCTCCCTCATGTATAGTGCGGGGTCTGTCTCTCTCTCCCTCATATATAGTGTGGGGTCTGTCGCTCTCTCTCTCATGTGTAGTGTGGGGTCTGTCGCTCTCTCTCATGTGTAGTGTGGGGTCTGTCGCTCTCTCTCCCTCATGTGTAGTGCGGGTCTGTCGCTCTCTCCCCCATGTGTAGTGCGGGGTCTGTCGCTCTCTCTCTCCCCCATGTGTAGTGCGGGGTCTGTCGCTCTCTCTCTCCCCCATGTGTAGTGCGGGGTCTGTCGCTCTCTCTCTCCCGCATGTGTAGTGCGGGGTCTGTCGCTCTCTCTCTCCTGCATGTGTAGTGCGGGGTCTGTCGCTCTCTCTCTCCTACATGTGTAGTGCTTGGTCTGTTGCTCTCTCCCTCATGTGTAGTGCGGAGTCTGTCGCTCTCTCTCCCTCATGTGTAGTGCGGGGTCTGTCTCTCTCTCTCTCCCCCATGTGTAGTGCGGGGTCTGTCTCTCTCTCTCTCCCCCATGTGTAGTGCGGGGTCTGTCGCTCTCTCTCCCCCATGTGTAGTGCGGGGTCTGTCGCTCTCTCTCCCCCATGTGTAGTGCGGAGTCTGTCGCTCTCTCTCCCTCATGTGTAGTGCAGGGTCTGTATCTCTCTCTTCCCCATGTGTAGTGCGAAGTCTGTCTCTCTCTCTCTCTCCCCCATGCGTAGTGCGGGGTCTGTCGCTCTCTCTCCCCCATTTGTAGTGCGGGGTCTGTCGCTCTCTCCCCCTCATGTGTAGTGCGGGGTCTGTCGCTCTCTCTCCCTCATGTGTAGTGCGGGGTCTGTCTCTCTCTCTCTCTCTCCCTCATGTGTAGTGCGGGGTCTGTCGCTCTCTCTCTCCCTCATGTGTAGTGCGGGGTCTGTCTCTCTCTCTCTCCCTCATGTGTAGTGCGGGGTCTGTCGCTCTCTCTCTCTCTCCCTCATGTGTAGTGCGGGGTCTGTCGCTCTCTCTCCCTCATGTGTATTGCAGGGTCTGTCGCTCTCTCTCCCTCATGTGCAGTGCAGTGTCTGTCGCTCTCTCTCCCTCATGTGTAGTGCGGGGTCTGTCGCTCTCTCTCTCCTCCATGTGTAGTGCGGGGTCTGTCTCTCTCTCTCTCCCTCATGTGTAGTGCGGGGTCTGTCTCTCTCTCTCTCCCTCATGTGTAGTGCGGGGTCTGTCTTTCTCTCTCTCCCTCATGTGTAGTGCGGGGTCTGTCGCTCTCTCTCTCCCATGTGTAGTGCTTGGTCTGTCGCTCTCTCTCCTCCATGTGTAGTGCTTGGTCTGTCGCTCTCTCTCCCTCATGTGTAGTGCGGGGTCTGTCGCTCTCTCCCTCATGTGTAGTGCGGAGTCTGTCGCTCTCTCTCCCTCATGTGTAGTGCGGGGTCTGTCTCTCTCTCTCTCCCCCATGTGTAGTGCGGGGTCTGTCTCTCTCTCTCCCCCATGTGTAGTGCGGGGTCTGTCGCTCTCTCTCCCCCATGTGTAGTGCGGAGTCTGTCGCTCTCTCCCTCATGTGTAGTGCGGGGTCTGTCTCTCTCTCTCTTCCCCATGTGTAGTGCGGAGTTTGTCTCTCTCTCTCTCCCCCATGTGTAGTGCGGGGTCTGTCGCTCTCTCTCCCCCATGTGTAGTGCGGGGTCTGTCGCTCTCTCCCCCTCATGTGTAGTGTGGGGTCTGTCGCTCTCTCTCCCTCATGTGTAGTGCGGGGTCTGTCTCTCTCTCTCTCTCCCTCATGTGTAGTGCGGGGTCTGTCGCTCTCTCTCTCCCTCATGTGTAGTGCGGGGTCTGTCTCTCTCTCTCTCCCTCATGTGTAGTGCGGGGTCTGTCGCTCTCTCTCTCTCTCTCCCTCATGTGTTGTGCGGGGTCTGTCTCTCTCTCTCTCCCTCATGTGTAGTGCGGGGTCTGTCGCTCTCTCTCCCCCTCATGTGTATTGCAGGGTCTGTCGCTCTCTCTCCCTCATGTGCAATGCAGGGTCTGTCGCTCTCTCTCCCTCATGTGTATTGCAGGGTCTGTCGCTCTCTCTCCCTCATGTGTAGTGCGGGGTCTGTCGCTCTCTCCCTCATGTGTAGTGCGGGGTCTGTCGCTCTCTCCCTCATGTGTAGTGCGGGGTCTGTCGCTCTCTCCCCCATGTGTACTGCAGGGTCTGTCGCTCTCTCTCCCCCATGTGTAGTGTGGGTCTGTCGCTCTCTCTCCCCCATGTGTAGTGCAGGGTCTGTCGCTCTCTCTCCCATGTGTAGTGCAGGGTCTGTCGCTCTCTCTCTTCCTCATGTGTAGTGTGGGGTCTGTCGCTCTCTACCTCATGTGTAGTGCGGGTCTGTCGCTCCCTCTCCCATGTGTAGTGCAGGGTCTGTCGCTCTCTCCCATGTGTAGTGCAGGGTCTGTCGCTCTCTCTCTTCCCTCATGTGTCGTGCGCGGTCTGTCTCTCTCCCCCATGTGTAGTGCGGGGTCTGTCTCTCTCTCCCTCATGTATAGTGCGGGGTCTGTCTCTCTCTCCCTCATATATAGTGTGGGGTCTGTCGCTCTCTCTCTCATGTGTAGTGTGGGGTCTGTCGCTCTCTCTCATGTGTAGTGTGGGGTCTGTCGCTCTCTCCCCCCCATGTGTAGTGCGGGTCTGTCGCTCTCTCCCCCATGTGTAGTGCGGGGTCTGTCGCTCTCTCTCCCCCATGTGTAGTGCGGGGTCTGTCGCTCTCTCTCTCCCCCATGTGTAGTGCGGGGTCTGTCGCTCTCTCTCTCCCGCATGTGTAGTGCGGGGTCTGTCGCTCTCTCTCTCCTGCATGTGTAGTGCGGGGTCTGTCGCTCTCTCTCTCCTACATGTGTAGTGCTTGGTCTGTCGCTCTCTCTCCTCCATGTGTAGTGCTTGGTCTGTCGCTCTCTCTCCTCCATGTGTAGTGCATGGTCTGTTGCTCTCTCCCTCATGTGTAGTGCGGAGTCTGTCGCTCTCTCTCCCTCATGTGTAGTGCGGGGTCTGTCTCTCTCTCTCTCTCCCCCATGTGTAGTGCGGGGTCTGTCTCTCTCTCTCTCCCCCATGTGTAGTGCGGGGTCTGTCGCTCTCTCTCCCCCATGTGTAGTGCGGAGTCTGTCGCTCTCTCTCCCTCATGTGTAGTGCAGGGTCTGTATCTCTCTCTTCCCCATGTGTAGTGCGAAGTCTGTCTCTCTCTCTCTCCCCCATGCGTAGTGCGGGGTCTGTCGCTCTCTCCCCCTCATGTGTAGTGCGGGGTCTGTCGCTCTCTCCCCCTCATGTGTAGTGCGGGGTCTGTCGCTCTCTCTCCCTCATGTGTAGTGCGGGGTCTGTCGCTCTCTCTCTCTCCCTCATGTGTAGTGCGGGGTCTGTCGCTCTCTCTCTCCCTCATGTGTAGTGCGGGGTCTGTCTCTCTCTCTCTCCCTCATGTGTAGTGCGGGGTCTGTCGCTCTCTCTCCCTCATGTGTATTGCAGGGTCTGTCGCTCTCTCTCCCTCATGTGCAATGCAGGGTCTGTCGCTCTCTCTCCCTCATGTGTATTGCAGGGTCTGTCGCTCTCTCTCCCTCATGTGTAGTGCGGGGTCTGTCGCTCTCTCTCCCTCATGTGTAGTGCTGGGTCTGTCTCTCTCTCTCTCCCCCATGTGTAGTGCGGGGTCTGTCTCTCTCTCTCTCCCTCATGTGTAGTGCGGGGTCTGTCTCTCTCTCTCTCCCTCATGTGTAGTGCGGGGTCTGTCGCTCTTTCTCCCTCATGTGTAGTGCGGGGTCTGTCGCTCTTTCTCCCTCATGTGTAGTGCGGGGTCTGTCGCTCTTTCTCCCTCATGTGTAGTGCGGGGTCTGTCGCTCTCTCTCCCTCATGTGTGGTGCGGGGTCTGTCGCTCTCTCTCCCTCATGTGTGGTGCGGGGTCTGTCGCTCTGTCTCCCTCATGTGTAGTGAGGAGTCTGTCGTTCTCTCTCCCTCATGTGTAGTGCGGGGTCTGTCGCTCTCGCTCTCCCCCATGTGTAGTGCGGGGTCTGTCGCTCTCGCTCTCCCCCATGTGTAGTGCGGGGTCTGTCGCTTTCTCTCCCTCATGTGCAGTGCGGGGTCTGTCGCTCTCTCTCTCCCTCATGTGTGGTGCGGGGTCTGTCGCTCTCTCTCCCTCATGTGTAGTGCGGGGTTTGTCACTCTCTCTCCCTCATGTGTGGTGCGGGGTCTGTCGCTCCCTCCCTCATGTGTAGTGCGGGGTCTGTCGCTCTCTCTCCCTCATGTGTAGTGCGGGGTCTGTCGCTCTCTCTCCCTCATGTGTAGTGCGGGGTCTGTCGCTCTCTCTTCCTCATGTGTAGTGCGGGGTCTGTCGCTCTCTCTCCCCCATGTGTAGTGTGGGGTCTGTCGCTCTCTCTCCCTCATGTGTAGTGTGGGGTCTGTCGCTCTCTCTCCTCCATGTGTAGTGCGAGGTCTGTCGCTCTCTCTCTCCCTCATGTGTAGTGCGGGGTCTGTCGCTCTCTCTCCCTCATGTGTATTGCAGGGTCTGTCGCTCTCTCTCCCTCATGTGCAATGCAGGGTCTGTCGCTCTCTCTCCCTCATGTGTATTGCAGGGTCTGTCGCTCTCTCTCCCTCATGTGTAGTGCGGGGTCTGTCGCTCTCTCTCCCTCATGTGTAGTGCGGGGTCTGTCTCTCTCTCTCTCCCCCATGTATAGTGCGGGGTCTGTCTCTCTCTCTCTCCCTCATGTGTAGTGCGGGGTCTGTCTCTCTCTCTCTCCCTCATGTGTAGTGCGGGGTCTGTCGCTCTTTCTCCCTCATGTGTAGTGCGGGGTCTGTCGCTCTTTCTCCCTCATGTGTAGTGCGGGGTCTGTCGCTCTCTCTCCCTCATGTGTGGTGCGGGGTCTGTCGCTCTCTCTCCCTCATGTGTGGTGCGGGGTCTGTCGCTCTGTCTCCCTCATGTGTAGTGCGGGGTCTGTCGCTCTCTCTCCCCCATGTGTAGTGTGGGGTCTGTCGCTCTCTCTCCCTCATGTGTAGTGTGGGGTCTGTCGCTCTCTCTCCCTCATGTGTAGTGTGGGGTCAGTCGCTCTCTCTCCTCCATGTGTAGTGCGGGGTCTGTCGCTCTCTCTCCCTCATGTGTATTGCAGGGTCTGTCGCTCTCTCTCCCTCATGTGCAATGCAGGGTCTGTCGCTCTCTCTCCCTCATGTGTATTGCAGGGTCTGTCGCTCTCTCTCCCTCATGTGTAGTGCGGGGTCTGTCGCTCTCTCTCCCTCATGTGTGGTGCGGGGTCTGTCGCTCTCTCTCCCTCATGTGTGGTGCGGGGTCTGTCGCTCTCTCTCCCTCATGTGTGGTGCGGGGTCTGTCGCTCTGTCTCCCTCATGTGTAGTGAGGAGTCTGTCGTTCTCTCTCCCTCATGTGTAGTGCGGGGTCTGTCGCTCTCTCTCCCCCATGTGTAGTGCGGGGTCTGTCGCTCTCGCTCTCCCCCATGTGTAGTGCGGGGTCTGTCGCTCTCTCTCTCCCCCATGTGTAGTGCGGGGTCTGTCGCTCTCTCTCTCCCCCATGTGCAGTGCGGGGTCTGTCGCTTTCTCTCCCTCATGTGTAGTGCGGGGTCTGTCGCTCTCTCTCCCTCATGTGTAGTGCGGGGTCTGTCGCTCTCTCTCCCTCATGTGTAGTGCGGGGTCTGTCGCTCTCTCTCCCTCATGTGTAGTGCGGGGTCTGTCGCTCTCTCTCCCTCATGTGTAGTGCGGGGTCTGTCGCTCTCTCTCCCTCATGTGTAGTGCGGGGTCTGTCGCTCTCTCTCCCTCATGTGTAGTGCGGGGTCTGTCGCTCTCTCTCCCTCATGTGTAGTGCGGGGTCTGTCGCTCTCTCTCCCTCATGTGTAGTGCGGGGTCTGTCGCTCTCTCCCTCATGTGTAGTGCGGGGTCTGTCGCTCTCTCTCCCTCGTGTAGTGCGGGGTCTGTCGCTCTCTCTCCCTTGTGTAGTGCAGGGTCTGTCGCTCTCTCCCTCATGTGTAGTGCGGGGTCTGTCGCTCTCTCTCTCCCTCATGTGTAGTGCGGGGTCTGTCGCTCTCTCTCTCCCTCATGTGTAGTGCGGGGTCTGTCACTCTCTCTCCCTCATGTGTAGTGCGGGGTCTGTCGCTCTCTCCCTCATGTGTAGTGCGGGGTCTGTCTCTCTCTCTCCCTCATGTGTAGTGCGGGGTCTGTCGCTCTCTCTCCCTCATGTGTAGTGCGGGGTCTGTCGCTCTCTCTCCCTCATGTGTAGTGCGGGGTCTGTCGCTCTCTCTCCCTCATGTGTAGTGCGGGGTCTGTCGCTCTCTCCCTCATGTGTAGTGTGGGGTCTGTCGCTCTCTCTCCCCCATGTGTAGTGCGGGGTCTGTCTCTCTCTCTCACTCATGTGTAGTGCGGGGTCTGTCGCTCTCTCTCCCCCATGTGTAGTGCGGGGTCTGTCTCTCTCTCTCACTCATGTGTAGTGCGGGGTCTGTCGCTCTCTCTCCCTCATGTGTAGAGCGGGGTCTGTCTCTCTCTCTCCCTCATGTGTAGTGCGGGGTCTGTCGCTCTCTCTCTCCCCCATGTGTAGTGCGGGGTCTGTCACTCTCTCCCCTCATGTGTAGTGCGGGGTCTGTCTCTCTCTCTCCTCCATGTGTAGTGCGGGGTCTGTCGCTCTCTCCCTCATGTGTAGTGCGGGGTCTGTCGCTCTCTCTCCCTCATGTGTAGTGCGGGGTCTGTCGCTCTCTCTCCCTCATGTGTAGTGCGGGGTCTGTCGCTCTCTCTCCCTCATGTGTAGTGCGGGGTCTGTCGCTCTCTCCCTCATGTGTAGTGCGGGGTCTGTCGCTCTCTCTCCCTCATGTGTAGTGCGGGGTCTGTCGCTCTCTCCCGCCTGTGTAGTGCGGGGTCTGTCGCTCTCTCCCTCATGTGTAGTGCGGGGTCTGTCGCTCTCTCCCTCATGTGTAGTGCGGGGTCTGTCGCTCTCTCCCTCATGTGTAGTGCGGGGTCTGTCGCTCTCTCTCCCTCATGTGTAGTGCGGGGTCTGTCGCTCTCTCTCCCTCATGTGTAGTGCGGGGTCTGTCGCTCTCTCCCTCATGTGTAGTGCGGGGTCTGTCGCTCTCTCTCCCTCATGTGTAGTGCGGGGTCTGTCGCTCTCTCTCCCTCATGTGTAGTGCGGGGTCTGTCGCTCTCTCTCCCTCATGTGTAGTGCGGGGTCTGTCGCTCTCTCTCCCTCATGTGTAGTGCGGGGTCTGTCGCTCTCTCCCTCATGTGTAGTGTGGGGTCTGTCGCTCTCTCTCCCCCATGTGTAGTGCGGGGTCTGTCTCTCTCTCTCACTCATGTGTAGTGCGGGGTCTGTCGCTCTCTCTCCCTCATGTGTAGTGCGGGGTCTGTCGCTCTCTCTCCCCCATGTGTAGTGCGGGGTCTGTCTCTCTCTCTCACTCATGTGTAGTGCGGGGTCTGTCGCTCTCTCTCCCTCATGTGTAGTGCGGGGTCTGTCTCTCTCTCTCCCCCATGTGTAGTGCGGGGTCTGTCTCTCTCTCTCACTCATGTGTAGTGCGGGGTCTGTCGCTCTCTCTCCCTCATGTGTAGTGCGGGGTCTGTCGCTCTCTCCCTCATGTGTAGTGTGGGGTCTGTCGCTCTCTCTCCCCCATGTGTAGTGCGGGGTCTGTCTCTCTCTCTCACTCATGTGTAGTGCGGGGTCTGTCGCTCTCTCTCCCTCATGTGTAGTGCGGGGTCTGTCACTCTCTCTCCCTCATGTGTAGTGCGGGGTCTGTCGCTCTCTCTCTCCCCCATGTGTAGTGCGGGGTCTGTCACTCTCTCCCCTCATGTGTAGTGCGGGGTCTGTCTCTCTCTCTCCTCCATGTGTAGTGCGGGGTCTGTCGCTCTCTCCCTCATGTGTAGTGCGGGGTCTGTCGCTCTCTCTCCCTCATGTGTAGTGCGGGGTCTGTCGCTCTCTCTCCCTCATGTGTAGTGCGGGGTCTGTCGCTCTCTCTCCCTCATGTGTAGTGCGGGGTCTGTCGCTCTCTCTCCCTCATGTGTAGTGCGGGGTCTGTCGCTCTCTCTCCCTCATGTGTAGTGCGGGGTCTGTCGCTCTCTCTCCCTCATGTGTAGTGCGGGGTCTGTCGCTCTCTCCCTCATGTGTAGTGCGGGGTCTGTCGCTCTCTCCCTCATGTGTAGTGCGGGGTCTGTCGCTCTCTCCCTCATGTGTAGTGCGGGGTCTGTCGCTCTCTCCCTCATGTGTAGTGTGGGGTCTGTCGCTCTCTCTCCCTCATGTGTAGTGCGGGGTCTGTCGCTCTCTCTCCCTCATGTGTAGTGCGGGGTCTGTCGCTCTCTCTCTCCCTCATGTGTAGTGCGGGGTCTGTCGCTCTCTCCCTCATGTGTAGTGCGGGGTCTGTCGCTCTCTCTCCCTCATGTGTAGTGCGGGGTCTGTCGCTCTCTCTCCCTCATGTGTAGTGCGGGGTCTGTCGCTCTCTCTCCCCTATGTGTAGTGCGGGGTCTGTCGCTCTCTCTCTCCCTCATGTGTAGTGCGGGGTCTGTCGCTCTCTCCCTCATGTGTAGTGCGGGGTCTGTCTCTCTCTCTCCCTCATGTGTAGTGCGGGGTCTGTCGCTCTCTCCCTCATGTGTAGTGCGGGGTCTGTCTCTCTCTCCCTCATGTGTAGTGCGGGGTCTGTCTCTCTCTCCCTCATGTGTAGTGTGGGGTCTGTCGCTCTCTCTCCCTCATGTGTAGTGCGGGGTCTGTCGCTCTCTCCTGTAGTTCGGGGTGAGGAGACGTCTGGAGCTCGGAGAACATGCACTCACCTCCACCTCAGAGTCGATACAGCCTGTGCTCACAGGACCTGTGTGATGTCACCGTCATGTGATCAGTCACATGGTCAGGGGCTGCTCCAGGGGCTCTACAGTACTCAGTGTTGTGCAGGAGGATGGAGCAGGTGTGTGTGTGTGTGTGTGTGTGTGTGTGTGTGTGTGTGTGTGTGTGTGTGTGTGTGTGTGTGTGTGTGTGTGTGTGTGTGTGTGTGTGTGTGTGTGTGTGTGTGTGTGTGTGTGTGTGTGTGTGTGTGTGTGTGTTACTCAGCAGCGGTGCTTATCTGGTGATTACATAGTGGTGTAGGCCCCTGTAATTTTCTCTGTTGTGGGCTTATTTGTGGCTGTTTTCATGTTACCGGTTTATAATGAGGTATATATGAATTTCTACAAGGTGACCTGTACGGGCTTGTGCTGGGTCATGATCAGGCTGTAGCGGCCAAGTTTGAATATTTTCAATTTCTGTTTTTAGAAAAAGAAACAGAGTTTTTAACCTATAAATTGTGATGGTTTTAAGTTGCCTGTGAAGAAAGATGATTCTCATGGAGGCCTTGGTAGAACAGCTGGTGCTTCAGGCCAGAGAAGAAGGCGGAAAAGAATGGCTGAAATCCTGCTTGGCTACCGGGAATCAAGCTGCTGAAGTCGCTCCTGGTTCTGTTCCGATGGATCTCTCTGTGGCAACTGACGACAACTTGCAAGCTGAAAACATCGGAGAGAATCGGATGATCCTGCGGAGAAAGAGAAGAAAGAACCTGACTTACTCACTGCCAGAGTCGTCATCGCGGAGGTCCGGTGGAGGAAAGAGGAAGTCGTCATCTTCTTGTGATCGCTGGGTCTCAAGCAGGAAGTCGGCCGAGTCATCGCGTGAGGTGGGAGTGACTGTGAGAGGCCAGACCATGTCATCACAAGGAATTGAGAGGAGCCGGCAAGACTTTGTCATGTCATCACCGCCCGACTCCCAGTATCCTTGTCGGGTAACGTCATCGGTTGTCGCTTCCCCCACTGCATCACTTGCTTCTGCTGCCTTGGTGGTTCAGCTTACGGGCCGGAGTACTTTGCCGCTTGCCCAGCAAAAGAGCACATCTGAGGCAACGGTGGTGCTTCAGGTCTGGAGTTCGTCGGATGGATCCGAAGAAGAGAATGAAGCATCCGGAGGAACACATCGGCCGAGGACCAGCGTTCCTGGAAGCAGGACTGAGCGTTTTGTGGAGACTTCCCATTTGAAGGATGTTGTATGTGGAAGGGTTGATAGTACAAAGGACATTGTCATTAGGACTTTGTTTGATCTGTTTGGTAGCAGTGGGGCTCTACCCAGGGCGCCTGTTGCGGAGGTTGCAATGCAGGACAGTTTCCCTGGAGTAGCGGAATCTCATTTGAAAGAAGCACTGACATGATATTTCCCCTTTGGGTTTTCATCTCAGTGCTTTTTTGAAGGAGAAAATTTGGAGGTTAGAATTTATGGATTTATTTGCACTTCTTCCGGTTACTAGGGAATCGTAGCTTAGGTTGGAGAAACCTGATGGGAAGCATGAGGTTGGGGTTGAGAAAAGGAGGAATTTTAACTCTTTGTATTCTTGGCTCCAGGCTTTCTCTATCTATGTTGTGGTCCTTGGTAAGAAGTTTCCTAACGTGCAGCAGGCTTTTTCAGCATCAGGACACTATTTCGGAGGTTTATCATAATTTTGGCAGTTTAGTCTGGCTCCGACTCCAGTGAGCCTGGAAAGAATGCTCCCATGGCTAGAACGTTTTCCAGACAGGCAGAAAGCAACCGTGGTTCTTAGGAGTTTCAAGGAGGGTTTTTTTGTTCCTACTTTTGAGGGTGACGGTTGTTTATTGTTTAAGAATTTAAAGTCAGTTGAGTGCCCCAGGGAAGCATTTAGGTTACATATTGGGAAGGAACAGGCTTTGGGTAGGGTGGCAGGTCCTTTTGTGACCCTCCATTTAAAAATTTCTGTTTCCCCTGTAGGGGTGGTTCCTAAGAAGGATCCCAATTCATTTAGGATCATTCATCATCTTTCTTATCCTAGGGGTCGCTCCTTGAATGATGTGATTGATCCTAAAGCAGCTTCGGTGGGTTATGCATCTTTTGATTTAGCAATCGATTTATTGAGGAGATTTGGTTGTAATTCATTGTGTCACGAACAGCTAGGTGGGGGTCTCAAAAGATCCACCCGCTGTTCACCAAGGTTGTCAAGATCAGACTGCTCTCTAGCGCCCCTCTTGTCAGCAGGTCATGTAGCGCCCCTGAGCCACACTAAAGGAACTACTAGGTACTGCATCCCTACAAGTATGCAGGGCCTACCCCCTGGGACCTGGAACAGCAGTGTCAGTTACACCTGTACACACCAAAATCCTAGTTGCCACTCCACAGCAGTGGACATGGTCTAGTCATACAATGGGGATGGACACCTAGAGGGTGGAGCCAGACCAGGAGACTAGGCACCCTGGTGGGAGGGTACAAGGCAGAAAGTCTGAGTATGTAGTGAAGGAGAGAGGTGCCTCGAGCTGGGTCGTATAATGGTGACCCGGAGGCATGGGAGAGTGGTCGTCAGGGCAGGTACACTCAAGTACCGCTGGGACCAGAACACGCATGGGGTACAGGGCCCTAGGTCAGGCGTCAGCTTCACGTGGCCTGGCAATTACCTGCCCAGTGAGGGTTAAGTATCATGCCCATTGTCCTGGGGGCAACTGGTACTGAAAGCAAGCCTTTTCAAATCCCCTCAGAAAGGCGTCCAAGTCCCCATCCTTTTCCAGCACAGGAAAATGCTCAGGCCAGGGCTTAGAGTTGTTGGTTTTATTGGATTCACCTTTCAGTGAGGAAGATGTCTGCTGCCGGAGTTGGAGGATCTTCAATTCATGGTGTCTCTGGGCCTGACGCTCAGCTCTCTCAGCCTCTAGCTCTGCTTGGCACTCTCGCTCAGTTCTCTCAGCCTCTTGCTCGGCTTGGCGCTCTCACTCAGTTCTCTCAGCCTGGGCCTGGTGCTCAGCTCTCTTAGCCTCTTGATATTGCTGAATGAGCCTCAGCCATCCCTTCTGGTCCTCTGCAGCGAGTTGCTGTAGGGCTTTCTGCAGTTAAGAGTCCATGCTGCCCCGGTCGCTGCTCTGGATTGAAGTAGATGGTGAGACTTCTGCAGCAGCACCATCCTGGATTTGGCTGGTCTCCCCTTCGTCAGCACTGGGGGAACGGATTCGCTCCTCGTCTCATTGCAACAGTTCTTTAATGATGTCTGGCTTGCTTTTGCCTTTGGCATCAATCTCCCTCATCATGCAGAGTCTTTAAGAGTCTCTTTTTTCAGCTGGCTGTACCAGGCTTCCTTCAGCGCAGCCATAATTGCCAAATTAAAGATGGGATAGAAAAACAAGAGAGAAGGGAGGGGGTAACTGCTACAAGTACAGTATTGTTCCAGGTATATTTAAACACTGAGTTCGATCCTTCAAACCCTTGCAGAGAATCGTTGTAGGGATCCTGTAGTTTTTAGTGAGAGGGCTGATTGCTCAAACCAGATCACGAATGCTCTATATCCCACCGCTTGCCATCAGTTTGTCACGATCAGCCGGGTGGGGGTCTCACAAGATCCACTCGCTGTTCACCAAGGTTGTCAAGATCAGACTGCTCTCTAGCGCCCCTCTTGTCAGCAGGTCACTTTTGGTACTACTGGACAATAAGTAAATAAGGCTGCTGCGCTGCTAATGCCAAATATTGAAGGTCTGCCAGCATGGCTAATGTATATATCACTGATTCCCACTAATGAAATATATACATATATATATACTAGAAGGTGGCCCGATTCTACGTATCGGGTATTCTAGAATTTACGTATTGTGTAGTTCATGTATGATTTTTGTTATATATATATATATATATATAGAGAGAGATGTTGTTGTCTGTAGTTACCAAGTGTTTGTGTAGGGCGCTGTACATGTTCTGGGTGTTGTCTGGGTGTGACGGGGGGTGAGAGCGGTGTTGTATGTGTGTTGCGTGTGTTGCGTTGTTTGTGGAGCGCTGTGTGTCTGTAGCGTTGTGTGTGTGTTGCGCGGTTTGTGTGTGTGTGGTGTGTTTTGGGGGGAGGTATGTTTTGTGCAATGTGTGTGTTGTGCGGTATGTGCGTATATTTGTGTGTGCCGCGGTGTTTGTGTGTTGGGTGTTGTGTGTGTGCAGCGTTGTCTGTGTGTGTGGGTGTCTGTGTTGGGCAGTTGTTTGTGGTTCCCAGTGTGTGTGTGTGTGTGTGGTGTGTTGTGCAGTGCGCGCGCAGCGCGCGCGCGTGTGTGTGTGTGTGTGTGTGTGTGTGTGTGCATCAGCCTCTCTTCTCTCAGCCTACCTCTCCCAGCCTCCCTCCTCCCAGCCTCCCTCAGCATCAGCCTCCCTCTCCCAGCCTCCCCAGCATCAGCCTCCGCCAGCATCAGCCTCTCTCCTTCCAGCCTCCTACAGCATATCAGCCTCCCTCTCCCAGCCTTCCCCAGGATCAGCCTCTCTCCTCCCAGCCTCCGTCCTCCCAGCCTTCCCCAGCATCAGCTTTCCCCTCCCAGCCTCCCTCAGCATCAGCCTTCCCCAGCATCAGCCTCCCGTTCCCAGCCTTCCCCAGGATCAGCCTCTCTCCTCCCAGCCTCCTTCCTCCCAGCCTTCCCCAGCATCAGCTTTCCCCTCCCAGCCTCCCTCAGCATCAGCCTCCCTCAGCATCAGCCTCCCGTTCCCAGCCTTCCCCAGGATCAGCCTCTCTCCTCCCAGCCTCCGTCCTCCCAGCCTTCCCCAGCATCAGCTTTCCCCTCCCAGCCTCCCTCAGCATCAGCCTCCCTCAGCATCAGCCTCTCGTTCCCAGCCTTCCCCAGGATCAGCCTCTCTCCTCCCAGCCTCCTTCCTCCCAGCCTCCCTCAGCATCAGCCTTCCTCTCCCAGTCTCCCCCAGCATCAGCCTCCCAAAGCATCAGCCTCCACCAGCATTAGCCTCTCTCCTTCCAGCCTCCCCCAGCATCAGCCTCCCCAAGCATCAGCCTCCACCAGCATCAGCCTCCCTCGTCCCAGCCTCCCCCTTCCAGCCTCCCCCAGCATCAGCCTCTCTCCTCCCAGCCTTCCCCATGATCAGCCTCTCTGCTCCCAGCCTCCTCCAGCACGCCGTGCTCCTCTGCCGACACTCACACACCCGATCGCATCCACTCACACACACCCGATCGCATCCACTCACACACACCCGATCGCATACACTCACACACACCCGATCGCATCCACTCACACACACCCGATCGCATCCACTCACACACACCCGATCGCATACACTCACACACACAGACACTGACGATATCGCACATACGCGCTTATACTCACAACATCCGGGGATATCACATGCTTCTGGCCATGTGATCCCCCGGCAGGTCCTGGAAGATCACAACAGCACAGTATCGAGGCCGAGAAGCAAGCGATATCCCAGGATGTTGTGAGTATGTGGATGCGATGTGATGTGTGTGTGTGAGTGAGTGTGATCTGATTTGTGTGTGTGTGTGTGCTGTTATGTGTCTGTATTTTCCGCAGCTGCAGGACCTTGATGTGTGGATGCGATGTGATGTGTGTGTGAGGTGTGTGTGAGAGTGAGTGTGAGCCGGTGTACACTGGTAACTATGATACACATCGGGTAACTAAGGGACCTTAGTTACCCGATGTGTATAATGGTTACCAGCGTTCACGGGCTCCGTGAAGATCCCAGCATCGCAAGTTTATGTGTGGCGCTGCCGGGATCCTGACGGAGCCGGTGTAGAAGCAAGCGATATCCCAGCATGTTGTGATGTGTGAGGTGTGTGTGAGAGTGAGTGTGAGAGTGAGTGTGATGTGATGTGTGTGTGTACTCACCTGGGAATCGGGGCTCCGTGTCAGTTGGGCCAGAGCGAGCGTGGATTGCGTGAGGGGGGCGGGGCCTGCAGAGAGCCGGGGCGAGAGGCCAATCCGTGTGGGGGGGCGGGGCCATGGCGAGCCCAGCGGCCAATCAGCTTTGTGTCACCGTAAGGACACAATTTCGGAGCATGACAGACAGACAGACAGACAGACAGAATAAGGCAATTATATATATAGCTATATATATATATATATATATATATATAAACACCTAAAGAAACTGAGCTGTAGCAATTGTTCAGTAAACATGCAACATTACAAGCATGTGAATGGCAGCCTCAAGACTAGAAAAAAACAGAGAAAAATTGTATGAAAAATACCCTGACTATAAATAAATAAATTGCAAGTGCTTAATACCAGCGTACTTAGTATATACATTTTTGCAAAAAGGTAAGTAGCTGTCCCACCTCGTCATGGTGTACCCATCTGGGACAGTCCCTAACCAACTAAAGTTAAAAACATATATATTTATACAGTGTGTCCACTCATATCCTGTCCACCGCCATTAACTTGAGAATGGCGGTAGCTATAGGCATAGAAGTGGTGTCTAGGTATAGTAAAGTATCCATGCGCTATGCAATGTAACCACCTTTAGCACCACCTGGTGGAAAACAACGGAGTTAGCATTTTTATCTCAAAAACGGAACGAGATAAAGTAAAAAAGTGAATTACAAAGTTGTAGAGCATCATCAATTCAATACGAATCAACACCTTGCATACAGAAATGCTATGATATGAAACCAATGACCCCCCCAAAAACATTGAGTGTTGGTCACGCATATGGTGCTCATTTAACTTTGTTGCTCAAAGTGGCCACCGTCAGCTGCAATGCACATCTGGACTCTGAACAGCATACTGTATCTTGCTGCACGTTGTGCAATATGGTAGGTGACACGTTTGCCCAAGCATCTGTGATACGTCATCGTAGGTCCTGCAATGTTGGTGGAGGGGTCGCATACACCTGCTGTTTGATGTGACTTCACAGAAAGAAGTCCAATGTGGTCAGGTCAGGTGAGCGTGGAGGCCACTCCACGCAGCCACTATACCCAATGACTTGTAGGAAGGTCTCCATGAGGTATCGCTTCACGTCCGCAGCCTTGTAAGTTTTACACGTTCTAATCATAGCATTTCTGTATGCAAGGTGTCGCTTCGTATTGAATTGATGATGCCCTACAACTTTGTAATTCACTTTTTTCTTTATCTCGTTCCGTTTTTGAGATAAAAATGCTAACTCCGTTGTTTTCCACCAGGTGGCGCTATAGGTGGTTTCATTGTGTAGTGCATGGATACTTTACTATACCTAGACACCACTTCTATGCCTATAGCTGCCGGCTTTCTCAAGTTAATGACGCTGGACAGGATATAGGTGGACACACTGTATATATACTTCGGTACCCCTTATTGATAGCACCCCAATAATTCTACACAACAATAATTCCACTGCCACCACCGGACATTCCACAGGTAGTCCAGACACCCGTTACAGATAGCATAAGGCCCTTCAGGTTTGGATTCGTATAAAGAGCATGAGACAAGAAGTATTAAATTTTATATATTTAATCCGAAAATAGGCAGTGTTTATAAAATGTAAAAAAAAGATTTTACAAAAGGGGAACAATATAAATACAGTGCAGACAATTACATAAAAATAAAAGTGATAAATATGAAACTTGCTAAACTCGTGCCATAGATGTGACATCCGAATTTATAGAGGCAGGGGCTCCAACAAAAGAAGATGGTAGACAAACGGCTAACAACACTGTCAAGGGAGAAATTTGGGTAAGACTGCTAATGGAGTCTTCATACAGGGTATCCAGAGCCCAGTGCCGTATTAGCTGTATATCAGTGCCGATATTAATGAATCAGACAATAAACACATGAGACATGTTCTCTCCTTGAGCCAGCGTCACCCACTGAACTCATGTATTGAAAGAAACTTAATTATACAGTATGCATCACTAGCCTTGAAAATAAAACACAGTCTAGGGCAGGGGTCTCAAACTCAGCTGGGTGTATGGGCCGCATATAGAAAAAAAAAATGAGGGGGGCCGCATTATTTGCAGGACAAAGTGAACATTTTTAATGAATCCATGTTTTTTTTTCTTTTACATTTTATCACCTTTTTGTAATTGTTTTACAATTAGCAGCATCATATAGTAATCTTAGCCAAAATCTTGTAGTAATGTGCCCATCCGTGTGCCCTGTAGTAAGGTGCTCATCCTTGTGGTATTGTGCCCAGTAGTATAGTGCCCATCCTTGTGCCCTGTAGTATTGTGCCCAGTAATATTGTTCCAATCCTTGTAGTATTGTGCTCATCCTTGTAGTATTGTGCTCTGTAGTATTCTGCCAATTCCTGTAGTATTGTGGCCATCCCTGTAGTATTCAGCCCATCCCTGTAGTATTCAGCCCATCCCTGTAGTATTCTGGCCATCCCTGTAGTATTCTGGCCATCCCTGTAGTATTCTGGCCATCCCTGTAGTATTCTGGCCATCCCTGTAGTATTTTGCCCATCCCTGTAGTATTCTGCCCATCCCTGTAGTATTCTGCCCATCCCTGTAGTATTCTGCCCATCCCTGTAGTATTGTGGCCATCCCTGTAGTATTGTGGCCATCCCTGTAGTATTCTGCCCACCCTTGTAATATTGTGGCCATCCCTGTAATATTCTGCCCATCCTTGTAGTATTGTGGCCATCCCTGTAGTATTATGGCCATCCTTGTAGTATTCTGCCCATCCCTGTAGTATTGTGGCCATCCCTGTAGTATTGTGGCCATCCCTGTAGTATTCTGCCCATCCCTGTAGTATTCTGCCCATCCCTGCAGTATTCTGCCCATCCCTGTAGTATTGTGGCCATCCCTGTAGTATTGTGCCCATCCTTGTAGTATTGTGGCCATCCCTGTAGTATTGTGGCCATCCCTGTAGTATTGTGGCCATCCCTGTAGTATTGTGGCCATCCCTGTAGTATTCTGCCCATCCCTGTAGTATTCTGCCCATCCCTGTAGTATTCTGCCCATCCCTGTAGTATTCTGCCCATCCCTGTAGTATTCTGCCCACCCTTGTAGTATTGTGGCCATCCCTGTAGTATTCTGCCCACCCTTGTAGTATTATGGCCATCCCTGTAGTATTCTGCCCACCCTTGTAGTATTGTGGCCATCCCTGTAGTATTCTGCCCACCCTTGTAGTATTGTGGCCATCCCTGTAGTATTCTGCCCACCCTTGTAGTATTGTGGCCATCCCTGTAGTATTCTGCCCATCCTTTAGTAATACGCAAACAACAAAAAAAAAATCTCCTCACCTTTCCTCCGTTCCCTGTGTGCCCACGATCAGTACTTGCAGAGTTTTGGATGCAGCATGCTTCAGCTGCGTCCAAAACCCTGCTATGTATGGTAAAAGCACAGTGGGCATGGGATTTCTAAAAATCCCATGCCCACTGTGCGTGTACGGCCCGCAGTGAAAACGGAACTGCGGTGTGGCTTCCTGAGGCCGCAGCATGTGAATTTATGCTGCGGCGTCTGAAGCGTCCTCCCTAGGCAGAGCACAGTGAGGAGACCGCAGCGGCCCGAACCCCTGATCGCAGGCACGGGCAGCTGTGGTCTCCTAAGGAGTAGAGCGGCCCCGCCAATCAGGACGCGCTGTGTCCAGCACGCAGCGGGTCCTGAACTTGAGCACGTACCTTACCTGCTTGTCGCGGCCCGTGATGATCGCGGCTCTGTGCTGAGGGTCGGCGCCGGCAGGAACTTCACTGCATTTGAATCCATTTGCAGTGCAGCGCAGAGTAGCTGTGTCTGGACCAATGGCTGCTGCCTGCCAATCAGATGCAAGGAAGTGACGTCGCTGTATGACGTCACCTCCTTGCATCTGATTGGCAGACAGCAGCAGCAACTGGGATAGAACTGACAGCTCCTTGCGCGGCACCGCAGATGGATTCAAATGCAGTAAAGTTCCTGCCGGCGCCGACCCTCAGCATAGAGCCGCGATTTGTCACGGGGTCTGCGGGCCGCAACAAACAGCCTCAGGGGCCGCATGCGGCCCGTGGGCGGTGTGTTTGAGACCCCTGGTCTAGGGAGTGTTTCACTCCCCAATTTCTCCCAGCATGTTATGAAACACATCTCTGTTTGTTATACATTCTTTCTGTGTGAATCTTCTGATAAGACTTTGCACGTTTCACATTCTGGCTTCTTTATCTTTGGTTAACCCCTTCATGACTATACAGCTTAGAATTATATTATGGGTCTCTGCGATTTTCTACATAGACACAGATAATTATGCAACTACATCTATATTTTGATTATTTACATACAGAGATATTCTTATTACATTTAAACAAACAAGCTATAGCTTAGGCCACCTCCACACCACCACTTTGGTATGCCCTCCAATACTGACAACGTCCAGAAAGGAGCTCCTAGCGACCTCATTTTATGATACCTTGTGGGCTGTGCGATGTGTTCAGCAAAATTATGTAATTCTACTTTTTTGCATATCTTTGCCCCTGGGCTACACAGGTGGGAGATATTAGCGTCATATTTTATATCTCGATTTTTCATTTGCATAGATACCAAACACAAGACATCTAGCATGCTTTTATTGGTTAAAATACCCATTTGTCGGGATACCAGCGGCCGCCTAGCAAAGCCAAACGGTGCTCTGCATTCACTGCTCTGCAGGGATTCTGGCAATATGTTTTTAATTTTTCTAGCATTAACATGGCACGTAAAAACTGTGTTAATAGTTTTTTCCTCCAAAGGAACAAAGTCATGTCTTTCTCTGTACATTTTAGGGTACCGTCTCACTAAATGACGTACTTGCGATTCCGACCACGATATGACCTGATCAGGATCGCTGGTGCGTCGCTACATCGTCGCTGGTGAGCTGTCAATCAGGCAGATCTCACCAGCGACCAGTGACCAGCCTCCAGCCACCAGCGACGCGTGGAAGCGATTCTGCGCTTGGTAACTAAGGTAAATATCGGGTAACCAAGCAAAATGCTTTGCTTTGTTACCCGATATTTTCCTTGGTTACCAGCACACCCCGCTTAGCGCTGGCTCCCTGCACGCGTAGCCAGAGTACACATCAGGTTAATAAGCAAATCGCTTTGCTTATTTACCCGATGTGTACTCTGGCTACGCGTGCAGGGAGCCGGCACTGGCAGCCTGAGAGCGGCGTACACTCGTAACCAAGGTAAATATCGGGTAACCAAGCAAAGCACTTCGCTTCGTTACCCGATGTGTACCTTGGTTACCAGCGTCCGCAGCTTCCAGACGCCGGCTCCCTGCTCCCTGCACATTCAGATCGTTGCTCTCTCGCTGTCAAACACCGCGATGTGTGCTTCACAGCGGGAGAGCAACATCCAAAAAATGAACCAGCACTGTGTGTAACGAGCAGCGATTTCACAGCAGGGGCCAGATCGCTGCTTAGTGTCACACACAGCGAGATCGCTGATGAGGTCACTGCTGCGTCACAAAAACCGTGACTCAGCAGCGATCTCGCTAGCGATCTCGCTATGTGAGAAGTACCTCTTACTCTAGCTGCTTCCATCCCCCGGGTCGTAAATTCCAAAACTCTCAAGCTGATCAGATATTTGTCATGGCGATCTCCATCTCTGTACTAGCTGATGGTGGAAAGGGGGGTTGTATAGGAAGCTTCAAGGGTTTTAACATGACACATTGCTTGCTATATCGGATCTAAAATCAGCATTTCAGTTGTTACCTATTCCTTTGGGTTTTAATTCTTTAGGTTTTCATTTTGACAGGCATTTTTCTTTTGATAAATGTCTTCCCATGGGTTTTTCTTTATCTTCTTTTTATTTTGAGTCATTTTCTACTTTTTTTTTGCATTGGGCGGTTCAGGATTCTTTTGTTTATAGGTAGTGGCGGTTCTGATCATTGTTTTCAGTTGTTGAATAATTTTGTGGGCCTTATGGAATTATTTCGGGTTCCTTTGGCTCAGGATAAAACTGTCCTTCCTTGTAATCAATTGGAGTTTTTGGAAATCATGATAGATTCAAGTACAATGGAGCGGAGGCTCTCTCTGCAAAAAAACTGTAAATTAAAGCTTCTTATCTCTGGTTTATTAGTACAAAGATCACCCTGTGTGAGCTGCAATCTCCACCAAGTAGTCTGAATTTTGCTACAGATAATGCCAATGGGGAGACTATTTTCTAGGCAATTCTATGATGCCACTAAAGGAGTAGTGTCTGCTGGTGCTCACATTAGGATTTCCATGGGTATAAAGTTGGATTTGCAGGTTTTGGTTGGAATTTTTGGATGATTTTAATGGCAGCAGTTGCATTCAGCAAGTTTTTGTTTTGTCCAAGGATTTGTTTTGGTTACTGGTTCTGCTAGTTATTATATATACCATGTTTTGGGGCCAAGGGGGAGGTGCGTTTGGCGTCATAGCGACGTCACTAAGCGGCCGGCCAATAAAAGCGGAGGGGCGGAGATGAGCAGGACGTAACATCCCGCACACCTCCTTCCTTCCGCATTGCCGGTGGATGCAGGTAGGAGACGTTCGTCGCTCCTGCGGTGTCACACACAGCGATGTGTGCTGCCGCAGGAACGAGGAACAACATCGCTAATAAGCAATCAATGATTTTTTGATTCAGGACGACCTCTCCGTGGTGAACGATTTTGACCACTTTTGCGATCGATTAAGGTCGCTCGTACGTGTCACACGCTGCGATGTCGTTAACGGCACCGGATGTGCGTCACAAACACCGTGACCCCGACGATAATATGTTAACCATATCGTAGCATGTAAATCCCCCTTAATACCTGGTTTGACCAATGTCTTAGTGTCCTTATTAGGATGTATGCACTCAGGAGGGCACTCCTGGAATAAATGTATATAAATCACAAAAAGTCTACATGTTTCCACATAATAGATAATGCATAATCATGTACCTGTGAGTCAGATTAGGTATATAGGGAAGTCACCCAATAACTGGATGGTATAAAGGTTCCCTTGAAATAATGCCTAGTGGATAATGTACATAAAAAAGCCACTCATTAGTAAATAGCCCAAAAACTCGGTATGCCCATAAAAAATAAGGTCATAAAACATAATTACCAAGATAAAAGGTAATCACATATTACCAATTGAAGTAACAGCTTGACAGGCTGGTAAAAGCTTCTCATGTGTTCGTCCCGTCTGCCATCATATATACGTCCCATTTGCCATCATGTGTATGTAGCGCCCAGAGAAGGGGGTACTCGGTCCTGGGCAATAACAAATGGGAATGTCACTTTGGTGGCCGTTGCTCGGCCCCGTGCCCTGGCCCCCTTTTGTTAATGGGGGGTATTTACAGGGAAGATAGGAGTTTTTGTCATGTGACGCCACCTGCAGATTGTGGTTAAGGATAGAGAACCACCGCTGCTGTATGTGGGTACTCCCAAAGCTGATCGTAGTGGCAGCTGTGATGGTAGGCCCTCCGCAGGTAGGGCTGTGCCTGGGAGATGTAGAGGGGTAAAAATGGAGACCACACCAGGTTGTCTTTAACAGTCTCTACTCACTGTGGACCCACAGGTTGCTGGTTCAGGTCCCTTGGAGGACCAGTGCCAATGTGGTGTTCCAGGTTGCTCTGTCTCCGGCACTCTCTGTAGATTGAGTCCCCATAGCGTGGAGCATTTGGGGACCCCAACTTTCCCTTTTGGGGTACAGTCTCCTCCGTACGGCGGGCAGTGCAGACCCTGCGGGGAGGTAAGTGTCCCAACCTCGATCCTAGTTTACTGCTTATGCCCCCGGATTACTTGGTTCGGTGAAGTCCGTGAAGGTGTCCTCACCGGGCACGTACAGTCATATGAAAAAGTTTGAAAAACGAAGAAACAGGTTTGGGCTAAGAAATGCACTCCACTCACTAATATACTTAAATTTTCATACGTTTATTTAGACAAAAAGATAAAAACATATTAAAAGCAAAGTGCCATCCATCATAAATTCAGCATAAATAGAATAAGGTTGTCATGAGCAAAGTCCGTGTTCTCCTTATTTCCCTGATGAAGGTTGTCTTTACAAGCGACACGCGTTGGGTGGGGATTTACTAACTTCCACATCATGTCAGCACTTTTCTTTGCATTATGATGAGATGTCTTTGTCCATCTGGTTGTGGCAGCATGGGTATCTGATACAGGTTGTATACTGAATACTTTTGGGTGATATTTGCTATGAATTATAATTACCTATTTTTGAGGGCTTTTATATGTGGATAATCTTCATGACTGTTTATGTCTGGTGTAGATATTGTATCCACTGTTTATTTATTGCTGCATACGGACTTTGCTCATGACAACCTTATTCTATTTATGCTGAATTTATGATGGATGGCACTTTGTTTTTAATATGTTTTTATCTTTTTGTCTAAATAAACGTATGAAAATTTAAGTATATTAGTAAGTGGAGTGCATTTCTTAGCCCAAACCTGTTTCTTCGTTTTTCATTAATTCCCTTTTGGGCTCATGCACCCTCACATTATTAATCAAACATTATTTATTGCTGTGCATCCCCAACCTTGTTGTTTGGCATATGAAAAAGTTTGGGCACCACTATTAATGTTAACCTTTTTTCTTTATAACAATTTGGGTTTTTGCAACAGCTATTTCAGTTTCATATATCTAATAACTGATGGACTGAGTAATATTTCTGAATTGAAATGAGGTTTATTGTAATAACAGAAAATGTGCAATCCGCATTTAAACTAAATTTGGCAGGTGCATAAGTATGGGCACCTCAACATAAAAGTGACATTAATAAGCAAGCCTCTAGTCGCTTTCTATACCTTTTTAATGAGTTCCTGGATCCTGGATGAAGGTAGATTTGACCATTCCTGTTTATAAAACAATTCCAGTTCAGTTAAATTTGATGGTCGCCGAGCATGGACAGCCCGCTTCAAATCATCCCACAGATGTTCAATGATATTCAGGTCTGGGGACTGGGATGGCCATTCCAGAACATGTTCCTCTGCATGAATGCCTGAGTAGATTTGGAGCGGTGTTTTGGATCATTGTCTTGCAGAAATATCCATCCCCTGCGTAACTTCAACTTCGTCACTGATTCTTGCAAATTTATTCTCAAGAATCTGCTGATACTGAGTTGAGTCCATGCAACCCTCAACTTTAACAAGATTCCCGGTGCCGGCATTGGCCACACAGCCCCAAAGCATGATAGAACCTCCTCCAAATTTTACTGTGGGTAGCAAGTGCTTTTCTTGGAATGCCGTGTTTTTTGGCCTCCATGCATAACGCCTTTTTGTATGACGAAACAACTCAATCTTTGTTTCCTCAGTCCACAGGACCTTCTTCCAAAATGTAACTGGCTTGTCCAAATGTGCTTTTGCATACCTCAGGCGACTCTGTTTGTGGCGTGCTTGCAGAAACGGCTTCTTTCGCATCACTCTCCCATACAGCTTCTCCTTGTGCAACGTGCGCTGTATTGTTGACCAATGCACATTGACACCATCTGCAGCAAGATGAAGCTGCAGGTCTTTGGAGGTGGTCTGTGGATTGTCCTTGACTGTTCTCACCATTCTTCTTCTCTGCCTTTCTGATATTTTTCTTGGCCTGCCACTTCTGGGCTTAACAAGAACAGTACCTGTGTTCTACCATTTCCTTACTATGTTCCTCACAGTGGAAACTGACAGTTTAAATCTCTCAGACAACTTTTTGTCTCCTTCCCCTGAACAACTATGTTGAATAATCTTTGTTTTCAGATCATTTGAGAATTGTTTTGAGGAGCCCATGATGCCACTCTTCATAGGAGATTCAACTAGGAGAACTACTTGCAAGTGGCCACCTTAAATACATTTCTCATGATTGGATACACCTGCCTATGAAGTTCAAAGCTCAATGAGGTTACAAAACTAATTTAGTGCTTCAGTAAGTCAGTAAAAAGTAGTTAGGAGTGTTCAAATCAAGAAATTGATAAGGGTGCCCATACTTATGCACCGGTCAAATTTAGTTTAAATGCAGATTGCACATTTTCTGTTAGTAAAATAAACCTCATTTCAATTCAGAAATATTATTGTGTCCATCAGTTATTAGATATATGAAACTGAAATAGCTGTTGCAAAAACCCAAATTGTTATAAAGAAAAAAGGTTAACATTAATAGGGGTGCCCAAACTTTTACACATGACTGTATTTGCCAAACATTGTATAACTTGCGCTTGACCTAGGGCCCTGTGCCCCATTCGTGCTCTGGTCCCAGCGGTATCTCGGTACCTGTCCTGGCGACCTCTCTAATGTGCCCCCGGGGTCACCGGTACATCGACCTAGCTCAGGCACGTCCACACACTTCTTCTGTGTGCTCCTTTCTCTAGACTCTCCACTGACTGCTGACCCTTCCCACTAGGTTGGCTAATCCCAGGGACTCTTTCCCATGGCGACCATCCCCTTACATGGTTAACCCTCTATGCCCAGTGTGGAGTGGTGAACTAGGATTTAGATTGTGTTTTGGTGGAATCAGCATTGGTACTCCAGGTCCAAGAGTTAGGTCCTGCATCCCCAAGAGGATGCAGTTCCCTGTAGTGCCCTGAGGGTCTCAGGGGCGCTACATGTACGTCCCATCTGCCATCATATGTATGTCCCGTCTTCAATCATGTGTGTGTCCTGTCTTCCATCATGTGTGCATCCCATTTTCCATCATGTGCGCATCCCAGCTGTTATCATGTGCGCATCCCGTCTGCCATCATGTGCGCGTCCCGTCTGCCATCATGTGTATATCATGTTTGCCATCATGTGTATGTCCCGTCTGCTATCATGTGTGCGTCCCATCTGCCATCATATATATGTCTCGTCTGCCATCATATATACATCACATCTACTCTGTGGTTACCCAAGTACTTCTTCACAACAGAGACAAAACTCTTCCAGGTTGAAGCCTCAGTGTCATTCATGCATTAAGTAAAATTGGAATTGTTCATGAGTTACGAATATGAGAACCATCAAAGATTCCAGCTTTTAGCTTTTCCATGCTCAGTCCAGGGAGTGATCTACAAATGTATTTGAAGCAAAGACCCGATTTGTCCAAAGCCCTAACAAATTCCTTCATTAATCCTGGCATAATATGAAGCGGTGGAGAGTGATCTTGTTCTCGTCCACCAGCGGCTTGATGATATTTGCAGCACAAACAATCATCTCTTCCCTTGTAGGCCATGACACTTTTTTTGTCCAATGATCTTGCTTGTCCCTGGTACCACAGAGGCACATGAAGCCAGGGTATTTTGTGTACCCAGATTGCTTTCCAAGCAATTCACCATTTTCAGATCAGCACAAATCAACCACTGATGTTCATGATAACGGATTTTCTGTAATATGATTCTTACAGTTTCATACTCTCTAAGTTTTGTTGAGTGACAAATGGGAAGAGATGCATAACGGTTACCATCGTGAAGAGAACACATTTCAAGCTTCTAATGGAGAGAGGTCTAAAAACGCCGCCAGTCTTCTGGCCGATATTACATTAGTCCCATTTGAAGTATAACTCCTGAGATATCATTGCAGGGAACAAGTTATTCCTCTTGGTTGAAATATGGGAGAAGCCTTTCTTCTCTTGTCTGTTAGACTGTAAAGTTAACTTCCACTTTTATAACATTTTGTTCATTAAGTCTGGATGCTAAAAGTTCAAATGCTTGAACAGATTTAAGTCTCAAACCAGGTCATTGAGTTCTACTTGACTTAATGGTTGAGACCTCAAATAGCTTCCCTCGGATTCCCTTCCACTGCTAGTACCGGCCATACACCCCAATACCGGCTGCTCTTCAGAGTCTGATGGTGGATGGTCATGTAGATGGTCATCATCCCCATGTGGAATAGGTCGTCTTGTTGATACAAATCGGGATAATCCCACCGAGCTTTCTTATAACCATTAAAGCTGTTAATCTTTTCAACTCAAAAATAACATTTGTCTTTGTGGATTTTTGGTTCTCTATCTACGAATGTTTCAACTTTTTCTTTCACCATTTGTACACTGTCAAAGTTGCCCAAGGCTTATCCTGGTCTCCAAGCTCTGCCCCAAAATAAGCCAGGTATTGTCACAGGGAGTTTTGCACAAACATTGCAGACTGTCATGGTGTCGTTGAGCTCTGTTCAGATTGCAGATTCTAAAGGTGGTGTCACACACGGCAACAACAACGTCGCTGCTAAGTCACCATTTTTTGTGACGTAGCAGCGACGTCCCGACGCTGTCGCTGTGTGTGACATCCAGCAACGAGCTGGCCCCTGCTGTGAGGTCGCCGCTCGTTGCTGAATGTCCGGCTTCATTTTTTGCTCGTCGCTCTCCCGCTGTGAAGCACACATTGCTGTGTGTGACAGCGAGAGAGCGACGAACTGAAGCGAGCAGGGAGCACGGAGACGGCTTCTGGCAGCCTGCGGTAAGCTGTAACCAAGGTAAATATCAGGTAACCAAGGGAAGCCCTTACCTTGGTTACCCGATATTTACATTAGTTACTAGCACCGCCGCCGCTCTCACGCTGCCAGTGCCGGCTCCCTTCTCCCTGCACACGTAGCCAGAGTACACATCGGGTAAATAAGCAAAGGTTTGCTTATTAACCCGATGTGTACTCTGGCTAGGAGTGCAGGGAGCCAGCGTAAGCGGTGTGCGCTGGTAACCAAGGTAAATATTGGGTAATGGTTACCCGATATTTATCTTAGTTACCAAGCGCAGCATCGCTTCCACGCGTCGCTGCTGGCTGGGGGGCTGGTCACTGGTGAGATCTGCCTGTTTGACAGCTCACCAGCGACCATGTAACGATGCAGCAGCGATCCTGATAAGGTCAGGTCACCCGTCGTGATCGCTGCTGCGTCGCTATGTGTGAAAGGGGCTTAACACTTCTCCCGGTGGTTCTCTGGTGTCTGGGATCAACAAAGGCAGACTCTGGTATAGACTTCCTGTGTGCTGATTCATAGGCAGGCTAGCAAGAGTTAATTTCTGCTGATCTGCTTGGTACGCTTATCACATTGTGGGGTAAGCCTATCACATCTGCTTGACTCTTATTTACGATGAGGGAATCCTACCCATGTCAGCTATAATTTTATCCTATCTGTGAGTTGTGCTGTCCCAGACTTTGGTGAAAGTTGTGCTATTTGCTTCGTGCAGTTGAGGAAGTTCTCACCTGTTGTTGTTTTGTAATTTCCTTCCTTTCCTTTCCTGCAACTCTAAAGCGGGCTTTACACGCTGAAACATCGCTAGCGATGTCGCTAGCGAGCGTACCCGCCCCCTTCGTTTGTGCGTCACGGGCAAATCGCTGCCCGTGGTGCACAATATCGTTAGGAGCTGTCACACGTACTTACCTGCCTAGCGATGTCGCTGTGGCCGGCGAAGTGCCTCCTTTCTAAGGGGGCGGTTCATGTGGCGTCACTAAGCGGCCGCCCAATAGAAGCAGAGGGGCGGAGATGAGCAGCCGTAACATCCCGCCCACCTCCTTCCTTCCTCATTGCCGGCGGCCGCAGGTACGATGTTGTTCCTCGGTGCTGCGGTGTCACACGTAGTGATGTGTGCTGCCGCAGGAACGACGAACAACCTGCGTCCTGCAACAGTAACGATATTAGGGATTAGAACGACGTGTCAACGATAAGGTTACTATTTTTGATCGTTAACGGTCGTTCCTGCGTTTCATACACAACAACGTCTCTAACAAGGCCGGATGTGCGTCACGAAATTCCGTCACCCCAACGACCTCTCGTTAGCGATGTCGTTGCGTGTAAAGACCCCTTTAGGCTGTGTCCGAACGTTGCTTTTTTTTTCTTGCGTTTTAAACTGCACTGTGTCATTGACAAACTGCATGCATTTTGCTTCTATGAGAAATCAAAACTTCCGCACGATGCTGTTTTTTAGGCAGCGTTTTGTTTGACAAACAATTGTCAAAATCGTTGCCTAAAAAAAGCAGCATGTCACTTCTTCATTGCGTTTTGTGAGCATTTTCCAACCATTGACTTCTCAACCTCAAAACGCACTGTCCAAAACGCAATTAAAATGCAGTCAAAACGCATGCATGTTTACCGCGTTCTTTATGTCAAACGCAATGTTTACATTTGTCAAAAGTGTGCAGTTTAGTTGTCAAGCCAGAACACAGGGTGCGGACATACCCTTATTGTCTTTACTTTTGTGTGTGCTTAGTGAATGAGTTTTGAATTTCCCTTGTCTGTTTTTATCTGTGGGTTTCATTACTCTCCTGTCCCAGGAGGAGACGAAGGGAGAATTAGATCAGGACTGGTCAGGAACAGCGTCAGGAAGGAGACTCGGGCCTCTACACTATCAGGAGTATCACTGAGATTAAGGACAGCATAGGGCCCCCTAGCTTGAGGTACAGCTTAAAGGCCATGGTTCCCAGTTATCCCATAGTCCTCATTACTGGTATAGGTCATTCCATGTCATGTGAACCAATGATTTTTACCTCTAGATTTTTAATTCTTTTGAGATTTTATTATTTGGTAATAGTGTGTCAGAGAAGGCAAAATGTGAAGTAGAAAAATTCTACTTTTTTATTATTAATTATTATTATTATTATTATTGATTTTCAAAGTTTGGAAAAAGTGCGAATTTTGGTGATGCCTGCCTTTACATCTCTCCTTATAACTCAGGCTATAAAAAAGATAGAAAAACAAAATAAACGCCATTTTACTCAGAACTGTACAGGCTTTCACCAGACATGTCACAAGAATATCTTTGTTAAAATACTGTGTGCAGAATGATTAGGCAAGTTGTATTTTAGAGGTTTTTATTATTGATCAACAACTATGTTCTCAATCAACCCAAAAGACTCATAAATATCAAAACTTAATATTTTTGGAAGTTGGGGTGGTTTTTTTTTTTAGATTTGGCTATTTTAGGAGGAGATCTGTGCAGATAACTATTACTGTGCAGAATTATTAGGCAACTAATAAAAACCAAATCTATTCTCATCTCACTTGTTTATTTTCACCAGGTAAACCAATATAACTGCATAAAATTTAGAAATAAACATTTCTGACATGCAAAAACAAATCCCAATAAAAATAGTGACCAATATATCCCCCTTTCTTTCTGACACTCAGCAGCCGACCATCCATAGATTCTGTCAGTTGTTTGATCTGTTTACCACCACCACAGCCTCCAGACACTTTTCCGAGAGGTGTCACTGTTTTCCCTCCCTGCAGATCTTACATTTTATGAGGGACCACAGGTTCTCTATGGGGTTCAGATCAGGTGACCAAGGGGGCCATGTCATTATTTTTTCATCTTTTAGACCTTTACTGGCCAGCCACGCTGTGGAGTAGTTGGATGTATGTGATGGAGCATTGTCCTGCATGAAAATCATATTTTTCTTGAACGATACCGACTTCTTCCTGTACCACTGCTTAAAGGAGTTGTCTTCCAGAAACTGGCAGTAGGTCTGGGAGTTGAGCTTCACTCCATCCTCAACCCAAAAAGGTCCCACACGTTCATCTTTGATGATACCAGCCCATACCAGTACCCCACCTCCCCCTTGCTGGCGTCTGAGTCGGAGTGGAGCTCTCTGCCCTTTACTGATCCAGCCTCTGGCCCATCCATCTGCCCATCAAGAGTCACTCTCATTTCATCAGTTCATCAAACCTTTGAAAAATCAGTCTTAAGATATTTCTTGGCCCAGTCTTGACGTTTGATCTTATGTTTCTTGCTTAAAGGTGGTCGTTTTTCAGCCTTCCTTACCTTGGCCATGTCCCTGAGTATGGCACACCTTGTGGTTTTTGATACTCCAGTAACGTTGTAGCTCTGAAATATGGCCAAACTGGTGGCATATGGCATCTTGGCAGCTTCACACTTGATTTTCCTCAATTCATTGGCAGTTATCTTGCGCCTTTTTTGCCGAACACACTTCTTGCGACCCTGTTGGCTATTTGCCATGAAACACTTGATTGTTCGGTGATCACCTTTCAAACGTTTGGCAATTTCAAGACTGCTGCATCCCTCTGCAAGACATCTCACAATTTTGGACTTTTCAGAGCCCGTCAAATCTCTCTTCTGACCCATTTTGCCAAAGGAAAGGAAGTTGCCTAAAAATTAAGCACATCTTATATAGGGTGTTGATGTCATTACACCGCACCCCTCCTCATTACAGAGATGCACATCACCTGATTTACTTAATTGGTAGTTGGCTCTCAAGCCTATATAGCTTGGAGTAGGACAACATGTATAAAAAGAATGACGTGATCAAAATAGTCATTTGCCTAATAATTCTGCACACGGGGCAGGGCCTGACCGGGCATGACATGAGAGAGGACGCATAGAAGGAGAGCTCCCGAGGAGGCTGCAAACTACACTGGGCCCAAAAGACTGAACTTTTCAACTAAATAGGTACCAGACACCCCCCTGGCCCTACTACATACCTCAAAGTGCAGAGCTATGACCGGAGGGATCAGCAGACGGCAGCGGGAAGCAGCAGCCACGGAGCGGGGAAAGTCCCAAAATGGCACTGACTAGCAAACAGTGAGTGCCAGGGCAGGAAGGAGTGCGGCAGCGAACGCGGCAATGAAGCTGGCGGGATTTGCAAGGGCTCCTGCTGGTGGGGGAACCCCCTCCACTGGGGAGGCACTACAGAGTCCAGCAGACTCGGGAAAACCCGGGGCATCGCAAAGCCCAGTGGAGTTGAGCAGGCAGGAGGCACCTCAGGGCTCGGCAGGCTCGAGCGGATATGGAGCACCATGCATCCCAGCAGACTCTGGCAAGTGCGGGATATCAAAAAGCACTGCAACCCCGGGCAAAAGAGGGGCACCACAAGGCCCAGCAGACTCTGGCAAGTGCAGGGTAACAAAAAGCCCTGCAATCTCGGGCAAACAAGGGGCACTATAAGGCCCAGCAGACTTGGGCAAGTACAAAGCATCACAAAGTCCGGCAGCTCAAGCAGGAACGGAGCACTACAAAGCCCAGCAGGTTCGAGCAGGCAGTAATCACTAATAAATCCGGACCAGTATACTGTGCTAATGGAGAAGTAGGGGGAGGAGGTAAGTGAATCGGCTATGGAGGACGTGATGTCCCCATTGCTGCAAAATGGTCAGGATCCTGCCAGAACAGAGACACAGGCCACCATGGGTGATGTGAGCTTTCAGGGTGAGGAGCCCACGCTGAAGGACGTGTTATCTGCTATTAAGCAATTTGACACCACCCTAAATACCCAGATGGGACAAATCAGAGAGGAAATATCTCATGTAAGTCAGGGCCTGCAAAAAGCATCCGATCGAATGGCAGCTTCAGAAGGGAGAATAAGTGACCTGGAAGACAAGTTACCACAAGTGTCCAGGAAGGTGAGCAGTCATGAACAACAGCTGGCAGCCCTGATCAATAAAACTGATGATTTAGAAAAGAGGCTGAGGAGGAACAATGTGAGAGTGATCGGAATCCCGGAAAAGACGGAGGGTACAAATCCATCCGAATTTTTCGAAAAATGGCTGCACAAGATATTTGGTGATGAGGTTCTTTCACAACTCTACGCAGTTGAATGGGCACACAGAGTCCCCACAAGACCACTGCCACCAGGAGCCCCTCCGAGACCCGTGTTGATTAAACTGCTCCACTCTAGAGATAGAGATGCCATCCTACGCTCAGCCCACAACAAGGGAGACGTCATGGTCAACGGTCACAGAGTGTAATTTTTCCCGGACTTTTCCGTGGAGATATCAAAGCGAAGGGCGTGCTTCATTGACATAAAGCGTCGCTTAAGGGCTCTGCATATCTCCTACTCTGTTATACCCAGCGAGGCTTAGGGTATGTGCGCACATTGCATTCTCTGCAGTGCAGAAAAGAACACACCCTCTGGCAGACTGGACACTGCGTTTGTAAAACAGAATGCATCCACAACGCATGCATTTTGGATGCTTTTTCCATGCATTTCGCATGCCTTTTGGATGCATTTTTGACAGTGCCTTCCGCCGGCAATTCAGCTCAGCACACACAGACAGTCGCGCAATGAGAATGAACTCGGGTGAACTTCACCAGACTTCAATGTCATACCGCGGCTCTGTCGGTGTGTGGCGTCCTGATTAGCGGTCACCCGTGAAGGACTCACCGGTGACCGCTAATCCCCTGAGTGACTGAAGTGAGCAGCGCGATCAGCGGTGCCATCACTCAGGTTACCCGCGGTTAGCTGGAGTCCTCCACCCGAGACCGCAACTCACCTGTGACTTCATCGCTGATCGCGCGGCTCACTTCATTTGCTGCGTGGAGCTGACATGGTCGAGTCTGTGACCGCTCCTGTCAGCTTCATGTAGCAGAGCTGAGGGCGTCGCAAGACCTCGTGTGGATTACATCGGACCTGAAGGGGTATTTGGGGATTTTAATAAAGTGGTGAAAGAGGGTGTTTTTTGTCATTTATTCCAAATAAAGGATTTTTTCAGGTGTATGTGTTTATTTACTTTAATTTACAGGTAAATCATGGAATGTGTCTTGGGGAGACGCCTGCCATGATTAACCTAGGACTTAGTGGCAGCTATGGGCTGCTGCCATTAACTATTTATTACCTCGATTGCCACCGCACCAGGGCAATTCAGGATGAGCCGGGTAGAGTCCCAGGACTGTGGTATCTAAAGGATGCGGAAATTCCGGGCGGCTGCTGGCTGATATTGTTAGGCTGGGGGGCTCCCCATAACGTGGAGCTCCGCATCCTGAGAATACCAGCCTTCAGCCGTGTGGCTTTACCTGGCTGGTATCAAAATTGGGGGGACCGCACGTCGTTTTTTTTTTTAATTATTTATTTATTTATTTATTTATTTTACTGCACGATATAGACGTGACCACCTGCGGCTGTGATTGGTTGCAGTGAGACTGATGTCACTCAGCGTGGGGGCGTGTCTGACTGCAACCAATCATAGGTGCCGGTGGGCGGGGAAAGCAGGGAATACGAGATTGAATAATGAGAGGCCGGCATTTTCAAAATCGGAAAAGCCGCCGGAGCTTGTGACAGCCGTGCAGCGCCGCGCTGGTAATCGGGGATCGGTGAGTATGAGGGAGGGGGAGACATTGACCGACGGACAGAGAGAGAGGGACAGACAGAGAGAGACTGACCGACAGAGAAAGAGAGAGATAGACAGAGCGACCAACTGACAGAGAAAGAGATCGACCGACAGACAGAGGGAGATTCACCGACATCCACAGACAAAGATTGACCGACATTGACAGAGAGAGACTGAAAAGACCTGCGTTTAAAGCATGTGAAACGCAACAAAAATGCAGTCCAAGTGCATTTTGGTTGCGTTCTGACCCACATCATTGATTTCAATGGATGGAGAACGCAGCTACAACGCACAAAAGAAGTGACATGCTGCTTTTTTTTCTGCAGCGATTTTGGACATCCAAAACGCTGCGTTTACAAACGCAGCGTGTGCATTGATTTTTCGGCTTTCTCATAGACTTTGCTGGGGAAGCTGAACGCATGCAATGTGGCACTGAAAACGCTGCTGTTCAAAATGCAGCGTTTCCGCGGAATAAAATGCAACCTGCGCACATCGCCTTAGAGTGGCAGCAGTAAATGAGATCTTTTTCTTTGAAGATCTGAAGGATGCCCTCCGGTGGCTGGATCTGAACGAGCAGCGAATCAAGCAATCTCTGCAACAATGAGGAGGAGGAGGGAGAGGAGAAACCCTGGTGCTGCTGAATTAAATTACAACCTCTGCTACAGGGAGGAGAAATCCAGGGGATGTTTAATTTAGTCTTACGGAGATATAAAAGGAAAAAAAGAAAATAATTTTTTTTTCCACTTTCCCTTTTTTTTCCTGCTTTTCAAGGTCAAGTGTAACCGGTCAATAATCAGTAGATATTTATGGCTGCAGGATTGTCTCCTTTTGTTCTTCTCTAGAACCACTATGGCCCAGTGGTCACAGAATTTGGCTATGTCATTTTGAGGAGGCAGCGTCTCCGGGGATGATCCCCCCCCCCTTTTTTCTTTGTTGCACCCTCTTTGTTTTTTTTAGAGCTTCATTCCAGGTTGCAGGATGAACTGGTGTCCTTTGTTCGGCTTCAATGTTTTTGAATGTGTTTTTTTTCTTTTGGGTTTTATGGGAAACTAAAAATGTATGATATTGCTAATGTCGTAGTTCTGGACATGATTTTGTCCTCTAAGGTCCTACTAGTGTGGGACCAAGAGCGTATGATGTCATTGGGAGATTGTTGGAAGTGCAGAATGTTTTTACTTGTCTGGTATGGCGGGGAAGGTTAAACTTCTTAACGTGGAATGTCCGTGGTTTGGGTGATCCCACAAAGAGGGCGGCTGTTTTGGATTTTGTCAGGGATCATTTTCCTGCTATAGTCTGTCTACAGAAAACCCACTTAGATGAGGAAAAAATAACATACCTGAATAGATCATGGATTAGCTATAGTTACCATTCTACTTTTTCCTCTTACTCCAGGGGGGTCAGCCTATTGGTGCATAGAGCCATACCATTTGAACCCATTGCATCAAAAGTAGACAGGGAGGGGAGGTTTCTCTGGGTCCGGTGTAAAATTCTGAACAAAGAGTTGTTACTAATAGGGGTATACATCCCTCCACCCTATAATAACGGGGTCATAAAGATGGTGGCGGAGGCTATGCAGGAGAATTCGGATGTACAGGTGCTATGTAGGGGGGATTTCAATAACACTATTCACCCATATTGGGACAAATTTAACAATGACCCGTCTCTGGCGACACTGCCTATTTCAAGTTTTGGTGAGACACAAAAAGATCTGGCACTGACAGATGTGTGGAGGGTTGGACACCCCGGGGTTCGCCAATTCTCCTGCTACTCTAAAGCGGGCTTTACATGCTGCGACATTGCTAGCAATGTCGAGAGCGATAGCACCCGTCCCCGTCACATATGCGATATCTGGTGATCGCTGCCGGAGCGAACATTATCGCTACGGCACCTTCACATACCTGGTCGTCGACGTGACTGCAGAACAAGGGGGAGGTGCGTTCGGCGTCAGAGCGATGTCACCACGACGTCACTAAGCGGCCAGCCAATCGAAGAGGAGGGCGGAGATGAGCGAGACATAACATCCCGTCCACCTCCTTCCTTCCGCATTGCCGGTGGACGCATGTTACACCTCATGGCTCCCCTGTTGCAAGGAATGATGTGGTCTCCCATTCCTTGTGTACCACCCTGAGAGGGGCCCGGCCGCTCTCCGCTGCTCAGGCCGAGCCGCTGGAGTTGTCAGTGGCACGAGCGCCTCCAGACCAGGGGCCACGTCGCTCTGTTAAAGGGGAGGCAATGGGGTGGTGGTGGTGTGGAATGAGGCGCGCAGCCAGGTGGGCCGCGTTGTCGTCCTACGGGTCGTGGTGACGTGATGCACCACCGCTGCGGCTGGAGTGAAGGTGAGCTCATCCGGGATCGTTGTTACGGCCACAGCCTAGATGTTAGCCCCTCCGTGGGTAGGGGCGGTGTGTCCCGGGGCCAGAGACTGCTGGCAACAGGGTGCCATGCCCGGATGGCACTGGTGTACTCACGATTAATTCATACTCAGTCACAGGTAAACCAAAGTTCGGATATGGTCGGGTCCCGCAGCTTGTGTCTCCTGTGAGATTGATTGTGGTCCCTTTCCCTTGCACCTCTTGTTGTGGGTTTTCAGCTCCCCTGCCTGGACAGTGGTGGCCCGCTTCCTGGTGTTGAGCTGCCGGAGGAGCCCTCGGTTGCACGCAGGATGTTTGGCCCTTGGCGGTGGCTCTCACCCAGTATTGGTAGGCTTTTGCCTTCTTTCAGGACTTTGGGTGTGGATGAACCCATGAGGTCCAGCCAGCAATCCGTCAATTTGCCTACACTCAGTGGCTTCTAAGCTAGGACGAGGTCTGAGTACCTGGTTTCTGGTGCTCCGGTACATGGTTGACTCCCCGGTTCAGGGCCAGCAGGCTCCAACCCTGGCCTGGTCCCTACAGTTCCGCTGGTTGCTGTACCAGTACTCCTGCAGACCGCCACCACCGTCTGCCTGCCTACCTGACGTTTCAAGCATCCCAGGCTCCTACCCGGGTCCCTGACAGCTCTGCTACTCCACTCCTCTCACTGTCTGTAATTCCTGCCTCAGGACAGTAGTCTCCTTGGTGGGCATGCCTTTCCACCTGAATCCACCCACCTGGTGTGCCCTACTTGCCCTGAGGGAGGCATTAGGTCTCCCTTTGGGGTGACAGGTGTGTCATCACAGGGGATGAGGGTGTGTGTGTGTAATGTGGTAGGTGTTGTTACCTGTGACCCCTGGGGTCCAGCACGTCACACTTGCCTGCCACAAGCCCTCCTGCTCAGCAGCACCGAAGGTCTAGGGGACTTCATGGCTCCCCTGTTGCAAGGAATGATGTGGTCTCCCATTCCTTGCCTGCCACGAGCCCTCCTGCTCAGCAGCGCCGAAGGTCCAGGAGACTACACAATCTGCAGAGGACAGCTACTCAGGGAAGCAGTAAAAATCTTGTTATCCCTGCACCTTGTGAAACCACAGATCCCGCCTCTATGTCTCAGAGGCAGGAGAATGAGCATGTGCACCACGTGGCAGCTTTTGATTCGCCCACTGACATCACACGGCTTGATGACAAGGCTGGTGATGTGGTGAACCCTGATTGGCCGGGCTGGGATGTCGTGGATCCCGTTGGGTCAAGTCCGTCGTCTCCGCCTTGCGGCCGCCTTTGGTTGGAGCTGCGCCTCCTTAAAAACCCCACTTTCCAATATGGCGGCGCGCGACTGTCCTCTATTTTTGGATGACTGGCAGTGTGCTGCTACGCCGCTGTACAGGCATTATTGTCTTCTGGTGGGCTTTTGCCCTAGGTGCTCCGGCAGTACCTTGTTTCCAGGTCGTGTTCCTGCCTTCGGTGAGCTCCTCGGACTCACCTTATAGTCAAGCACACGTGCGCGGGCACCGCTGTGCTACCCTCGTGCCATGTTTCCGTGACTTCCGTTTGGGCACACGTGCGTAGGCGCCACTGTGCTGCATCGTGCAACAAGGGCACCGAGCTGTAAGCCCCGTCCAATACAACCGTCACGGGTTAGGGCGAGCTGGTGTACGCAGATCGTCTGTTATGTCACAGACGATCGCCAGCAACAACCGGCTCACTTTTAACGACCATAGCAGCGGTCCCCTACACCGCACAGTGCACCTTGACCGGCAGAAGCTGCCTTAATACCATCTTGGCACGCTTTCCCGGGCCCGGGTCCCCCTCGTAACGTTACAGTCGCGCCAAAGGTCTGGCTATGGCTGAAGAGCAGCAGCAGTTGCGTTATGTGCAGAATTTGGAGTCACGGCTGGCAGCAGTGGAGCAGCCCTCCCCCAATAAGGCTGCTCTAGTGGCAGTCGCCACCCAGGCGGCTACTCAGGCTGTGGCATTGGGCGGAAGCTTACCTCGCCTTGCGCTTCTTGAGCGTTTTAGCGGGGATAGCTCCGAGTGCTGTGGTTTTATAAATCAGGTTACCACCTACTTGGAGCTATCCGCTACCCATTATACTACTGAGAGCGCGAGGGTAGCCTTGATCCAGTCCCTGCTCACAGGCAAAGCACTGAAGTGGTCCACACCATTGTGGGAGCGCGGAGATCGGGTGGTGAATAACCTCACAGCTTATCTTGGGGCCATGAGAACGGTGTTCCTTGGGCCTCAAGTCACCCACAACTCCGCGCTGCGGCTCCTACGCCTTCGGCAAGGGTCCACTTCAGTCGGGGACTTTGCAGTGCATTTCAGGACACTCGCCGCAGAGCTGGACTGGCCAAATAAGGGCCTTGTCCCTGTGTTCTGGGAGGGCCTGGCAGGGTTCGTCAAAGACGCACTGGCCACGCGTGAGATGCCTGCTAACGTAGAGGCCTTGATTCAAGTTGCTTCCCGCATTGATATCCGCCAGGTGGAGCGGAGGCTTGAGGTCTCTTCGGCACCCACGTTTACCCAGCACAAAAAGCGTCTGGTCCCTACATCCCACCAGACAGGTCTGCCTGCCAGCTCTGTAGACGACTCCGTGGAGTCAATGGCGGTGTCCAAAGCGGCCACAGGTCCTCGACCTTCTGTCCTCTGCTTTTCTTGTGGGCAGAGGGGACACATTGCTACCCGATGTCCTAAAACCATTGGGAAAAGGCAGCGTCAGGTTTCCGTCAGAGGGGGGACTCTAGACGCTGCATCTCCCTCTAGGTTGACCATCAACGCCCAGTTGCAGTTCGGCACTACTGTCTTCTCTGCCCTGGCTTGCTTGGACTCGGGCGCTGATGGCAACTTCATTTCGACTCAGTACTCTGTTCCTTTGGTTTTGTTGCCTAAACCGATTAACATCCGGGTAGTCAACGGGTCCCTGCTTGCCGATCCCATTACCCAGATCACCGTCCCTCTCAGGATGGACGTACCACCGGGACACCATGAGCAGGTGTCCTTTATGGTGCTTCCCGAGGGGACGGATGAGATCTTATTGGGTCTCCCCTGGTTGAGACAGCATGCTCCTACGCTCAACTGGGCAACTGGGGAGATCTCGTCCTGGGCAGAGTCTTGTAGAGAACACTTCGTGACCACCAGACTACCCACTATCGGTTGGGCCCTCGGGGAACAGAGGGGGGTCGGATTTACCGGCACCCTATGAGGCCTACAGGGATGTATTCTCCAAGGGGGCTGCAGATATTCTTCCTCCCCACCGGCCATACGATTGCCGAATAGTCCTGAAACCAGGCTCCGAGCCCCCTAGGGGCAGAGTTTATCCACTCTCTGCTCCAGAGACGGAGGCTATGTCCAAGTATATTCAGGAGAGCCTGGCAAAAGGGTTTATTCGCAAATCGGTATCACTGGCCGGTGCAGGGTTCTTTTTTGTGCAAAAAAAGGAAGGAGATCTGCGCCCCTATATCGATTACAGGGGATTAAATGCTATCACGATTAAGAACAAATACCCATTGCCCCTCATTACGGAGTTGTTTGACCTATTCCGAGGGGCTAAGGTCTTCACGAAGTTGGACCTACGGGGGGCATACAATCTAGTGCGAGTCCGAAAAGGCGATGAGTGGAAAACCGCCTTCAACACCAGGGACGGTCACTACCAGTATCTCGTAATGCCCTTCAGACTCTGCAATGCCCCCGCCGTATTCCAAGACTTCGTGAATGACATTTTCCGGGAATTGTACCTTTCTGTGGTTGCATACCTGGATGACATCCTCATTTTTCCCCCCGATCTTGCCACCCATCGGAGGGATGTCATTCGGGTACTTAAGAGGCTCCGCGCCCATTCTTCAAGCCCATTCAGGGACTCCCTGACGAAGCTACGTGAAACGATCGTTGGAGTGGTGTGGGGGGTCTGTCTTTACCAGGTATTATACCCTAACAAATTGTTGAATATCAGCTGTATATGGATTGATGCACTGATGATATGTGCATTGCATTTAATAGTGTTTAAATCAAATGTATCTCTCCATGTGACTCTCCTGTTTGTTATATTTGACTGATGCTTTTCACCTAAAAGCTCTATGAAAACCACCATACATTAACCCCTGATGGGCCTAGCTGAATAAAATCACCTTATGTGCAACACACTTGAGGATTAATGGTGTGCTTCATGGAGCTGTATGGTTTCATATTATAACCTTGACTAGTGGTTATTTTGACAGACCCTCCGTTTTACACCTCATCTACTTTTTAATTATGTACCAAATTGTCTTTTGTGTATATGTTTTTTTTAATCATGATAATAAAGATTAATTATATGTTTTGAAATGGTCACTGGAGTGATTTATATGGATTATTGATTGATATGCACTCGGGGACCACGAGATTGTTTTTTTTATAAGGATTATCTCCTTGTGAGTAAAGTAATATACAGGGATGCAGCTTGGAGTTCCAATTTTAACGATGTAGTGGGTGTATGGCTCAGACGCACGGTAATATCATAAATATGTATGACGTTACGGAGTCAGGAATATGAACTCCTGCTGGGAAAGAGGGTCCTGGATCCCTTTGAAGCTTCTCAAGGTTTTCCAGTTTCCCACCCACTCCCTTGATGAATGGACATATCCCCCCCAGGGGGGTCTTCCTCTGGCTTGGCAGTGTAATTGGATTTGACACCTTCCCAGATGCTGAGTGATCTGAGGGGAATCTCTGTGTGTGCAGGGTAGGGGGTGACATCATGGAGTAGCATTATGACATGAATAAATGTCATAATTCTCATAATCTCTCAGGATGTCCCTCACAGTGGTAAAACAGCAAATAAATTGATTTACACATTTCATGCTCTTCACCAGCACTAATTAAGTCAGATGTTGCCAATAAACCTATCGGAAGCTTCCAAAGACATGACATCATCATATGGGCTGTCTGATATTGGTTAAAGGCATAGTACTCTAAAGGCTGCTTTACACCAGACAATCTATCGTGCGATAGATCGTCGGGGTCACGGTTTTTGTGACGCACATCCGGCATCGCTGGCGATGCCGGCCTGTGTGACACCTCCTAGCGACGCAGTATCGCTCACAAATCGTGAGTCGTGTACTGCTCGCTAGGTTCCATAATATCGTTTAATTTAGTTGTTCATCGTTTCCGTGGTAGCACACGCCGCTCCGTGTGACACCACGGGAACGATGAACAGCAGCTCACCTGCGTCACGCGGCCGCCGCCGGCTATGTGAAGGAAGGAGGTGGGCGGGATGTTTACGTCCCGCTCATCTCCGCCCCTCCGCTTCCATTGGCTGGCGGCCGTGTGACGTCGCTGTGACGCCGAACGTCCCTCCCACTCCAGGAAGTGGACGTTCGCCGCCCACAGCGTGGTCGCACGAGAGGTAAGTACGTGTGACGGGGGGGGTTACCGACTTTGTGCGACATGGGCAGCGATTTGCCCGTGATGCAAAAAGGACGGGGGCGGGTACGATCGATTGTGAAATTGCACAATCGGTCGTACCGTGTAAAGCAGCCGTTATTGTATGTAAACTTCTGACTTTGCAGAAAGTAATAAAAATGCTTTAAAAGGGTGGTTCACCCATATTTTTTATTGTCTAGATCGATACTATATTGAGAAACAATGTTTCTCTCAAATACCTTGTGTTGGCAATAGTGCCTGTGAGAGGCGCTACTGCAGACCGCTGTTCCCCGCTCTGGTGACGTCACGTCAAATGCCGCATACGTCACATCCGTGCAGGCAGCTGCATTCTTCCAGATTCCCTGAGCTGAGCTTCCCCCTTCCCCTCCCTCCTCCCTCCTCAGCGTGTCGCCTGCTTGCAGCGTTCTGCTGTGAGGGAGGAGGGAGCAGGGAGCAGGGAGCAGATGGGCTGTTACACGCAGTGAAAGTACCACCGCTCACAGCTCAGCTCAGTCTACTTTCACACTTGCGTTGGACGGCTTCCGTAGCATTGCGTTGTGTGACGGATGCAACGGATGCGTTGCATATAATGGCACAACAAATGCTACGGATCGTACAAAACAGAAAGGTTTGGGTTTTTTCTTCTTTACAGTTTTACCGGCAGCAGACTATTGTGAATGATCAGCTGAGCGCTCTCACATGCCGGCGGCCGGGCGATCAGCTGAGCGCTCTCACATGCCGGCGGCAGGGCGATCAGCTGAGCGCTCTCACATGCCGGCGGCCGGGCGATCAGCTGAGTGCTCTCACATGCCGGCGGCCGGGCGATCAGCTGAGCGCTCTCACATGCCGGCGGCCGGGCGATCAGCTGAGCGCTCTCACATGCCGGCGGCCGGGCGATCAGCTGAGCGCTCTCACATGCCGGCGGCCGGGCGATCAGCTGAGCGCTCTCACATACCGGCGGCCAGGCGATCAGCTGAGCGCTCTCACATGCCGGCGGCCGGGCGATCAGCTGAGCGCTCTCACATGCCGGCGGCAGGGCGATCAGCTGAGCGCTCTCACATGCCGGCGGCCGGGGCGATCAGCTGAGCGCTCTCACATGCCGGCGGCTGGGCGATCAGCTGAGCGCTCTCACATGCCGGCGGCACGGCGATCAGCTGAGCGCTCTCACATGCCGGCGGACGGGCGATCAGCTGAGCGCTCTCACATGCCGGCGGACGGGCGATCAGCTGAGAGCTCTCACATGCCGGTGGCCGGGCGATCAGCTGAGCGCTCTCAAATGCCGGCGACCGGGGCGTTCAGCTGAACGTTCGGCCACCGAGAAACAAAATAAAGTTTCTGTGATTTAAAAAAAAAAAAAAAAAAAAGAGCATGCGCAGTGAAAAATAAAGGTTTCCATCGCTCAAAAAAAGTTACATGCAGCGTTCCTTCCGCCCGACGCAGCGTCAAAATAACGTCGCTGCGTCATCCAGCGGATGCAACGCTGACACTTGCGTTACAGTGCGTCGTCCATACAAGTCTATGGAGAATAGCGCAGTGCGTTAACGGACTGCGCTATTCTCCATAGTGACAGACTCCGCTGAACGCAAGTGTGAAAGTACCCTCAGTGAATCTGGAAGAATGCAGTTGGCTGCACGGATGTGACGTATGCGGCATGTGACGTGACATCACCAGAGTGAGCGGGGAACAGCGGTCTGCAATAGCGCTTCTCACAGGCACTATTGCCAACACAAGGTATTTGAGAGAAACATTGTTTCTCACTATAATATCGATCTAGACCAGTCATGGCGAACCTTTTACAGGCCGAGTGCCCAAACTGTAGCCCTAAACCCATTTTTTTTTCCGAAGTGCCAACCAATCCTATTATGTAAATAATTAATTGTAACCTTACCTTTGCCGTCTTCTCTTCAGCAGGGGCATCACGCTCATGCTTACCACACATTGAAGCTGAGCCCCTGCCCTTTCCAGACACAGCAGTTGGATTGATCTTTCTGGAAAAAATTGCAGCATATTAGACAGAGATTTTAGCCTGGAATGCAATCAGATGTCACCTGTAATCCACATCTACATTTCAAAGTCTGAACATCTTGAAATCCCATAAAGACGTATGAGTTGCTCCCCTCCCCATCATTGTGTAGTTCTGTCCCCTTCCTCGGCCACTTCCTGGTAAACATGTCCCCCATCCTGATATATATTTCCTACATTCTGGTATATTTGTCCCTATCACGGCCCCATCCTGGTAAATGTCCTCCATCCTGGTAAATGTTACCCATTCTGGCATGTTCCCCCATGCTGGTAAATGTACCCCATCCTGACATATTGCCCATCCTTGTAAATGTTCCCCCATCATGGCATGTACCCCATTCCTGGTAAATGTCCTCCATCCTGATAAATGTTACCAATCCTGGTTAATTTACCCCCATCCAGGTAAATGTACCCTATCGTGGCATTTTTCCTCCATCCTGGCATGCATGTTTCCTTCATCCTGGCATGCATGTTTCCTCCATCCTGGCAGGCATGTTTCCTCCATCCTGACAGGCATGTTTCCTGCATCCTGACAGGCATGTTTCCTCCATCCTGACATGCATGTTTCCTCCATCCTGGCACGCATGTTTCCTCCATCCTGGCACGCACGTTTCCTCCATCCTGGCACGCACGTTTCCTCCATCCTGGCACGCACGTTTCCTCCATCCTGACACGCACGTTTCCTCCATCCTGACACGCACGTTTCCTCCATCCTGGCACGCACGTTTCCTCCATCCTGGCACGCACGTTTCCTCCATCCTGGCACGCACGTTTCCTCCATCCTGGCACGCACGTTTCCTCCATCCTGACAGGCATGTTTCCTCCATCCTGGCATGCATGTTTCCTCCATCCTGGCATGCATGTTTCCTCCATCCTGGCATGCATGTTTCCTCCATCCTGGCATGCATGTTTCCTCCATCCTGGCATGCATGTTTCCTCCATCCTGACAGGCATGTTTCCTGCATCCTGACAGGCATGTTTCCTCCATCCTGACAGGCATGTTTCCTCCATCCTGGCACGCATGTTTCCTCCATCCTGGCACGCATGTTTCCTCCATCCTGCCATACATGTTTCCTCCATCCTGCCATACATGTTTCCTCCATCCTGCCATGCATGTTTCCTCCATCCTGGCATGCATGTTTCCTCCATCCTGGCATGCATGTTTCCTCCATCCTGGCATGCATGTTTCCTCCATCCTGGCATGCATGTTTCCTCCATCCTGGCATGCATGTTTCCTCCATCCTGACAGGCATGTTTCCTGCATCCTGACAGGCATGTTTCCTCCATCCTGACACGCACGTTTCCTCCATCCTGGCACGCACGTTTCCTCCATCCTGGCACGCACGTTTCCTCCATCCTGGCACGCACGTTTCCTCCATCCTGGCACGCACGTTTCCTCCATCCTGGCACGCACGTTTCCTCCATCCTGGCACGCACGTTTCCTCCATCCTGACACGCACGTTTCCTCCATCCTGGCACGTATGTTTCCTCCATCCTGCCATGCATGTTTCCTCCATCCTGCCATGCATGTTTTCTCCATCCTGGCATGCATGTTTCCTCCATCCTGGCATGCATGTTTCCTCCATCCTGGCATGCATGTTTCCTCCATGCTGGCATGCATGTTTCCCCCATCCTGGCATGCATGTCTCCTCCATCCTGGCATGCATGTTTCCTCCATCCTGGCATGCATGTTTCCTCCATCCTGGCATGCATGTTTCCTCCATCCTGGCATGCATGTTTCCTCCATCCTCGCATGCATGTTTCCTCCATCCTGGCATGCATGTTTCCTCCATCCTGGCATGTATGTTTCCTCCATCCTCACATGCATGTTTCCTCCATCCTGGCACGCATGTTTTCCCCATCCTGGCATGCATGTTTTCCCCATCCTGGCATGCATGTTTTCCCCATCCTGGCATGCATGTTTTCCCCATCCTGGCATGCATGTTTTCCCCATCCTGGCATGCATGTTTCCTCCATCCTGGCATGCATGTTTCCTCCATCCTGGCATGCATGTTTTCTCCCTCCTGGCATGCATGTTTTCCCCATCCTGGCATGCATGTGTCCTCCATCCTCACATGCATGTTTCCTCCATCCTCACATGCATGTTTCCCCCCCATCCTGGCATGCATGTCCCCACCCCATGCTGGCATGTGCGTTCCCCCTCCCCCACCCCATGCTGGCATGTGCGTTCCCCCTCCCCATGCTGGCATGTGCATTCCCCCACCCCATGCTGGCATGTGCGTTCCCCCACCCCATGCTGGCATGTGCGTTCCCCCACCCCATGCTGGCATGTGCGTTCCCCCGCCCCCACCCCATGCTGGTGTGGCGCCCCTGACCTGGTCAGGCACCACTGAGTACTGCACCCATGTTGGGGACAGTACAATACAGGTAATCCAGAAGGCTGACAGGGGTGTGGAACACAGGCGCATAGTGATCAGGCCTCACACATGTACCTAAGAGAGGACCCCTGGGGAACCCAGGAGGGGGCAGAGCCTACGCCTTCACTGGAATAGTGGAGGGGGTGAGAGCTTCCATCTCCTCTCAAGGGGTGTGGTAAGAGAGTCTGGTTGCTAGGTGGCGTAGGCAGACACAAGTGGGGAAGAAAAGAGAGATAGGAGGAGTTAGTTAGAGCTTGGAGCTCGGACTGAGGAGATGTCAGCAGAAAGAGCAGAGATGGAA